>NC_133328.1:412523033-412823033 GCF_042186555.1 Aquarana catesbeiana | reverse complement strand
TAACCTCTAGCAACCAATCAGTAATGATGTGCAGTAACCTCTAGCAACCAATCAGTGAGCAGTATTGATGTACAGTAATCTCTAGCAACCAATCAACAAGCATAAATCATGTGCTGTAACCTCTAGCAACTAATCAGTGAGCGGTAATGATACACTGTAACCTCTGACAACCAATCACAATCGCTGCCTGATCAGATTTAGTAAACTGATTTTGAGTATAGCTGCTATTTATTGTATTTCTTAGAGCAGGTGGGGAGCGAAACTGCATGGAGGGGGCCCAAGAAATTTGCCCAGGGTCCAATCAATATTAAAAACGGCCCTGTACATAAGTGTCTATAATATTCTGATATTGCCAAACTGTCTTAATTTGTATTATTATAGAGGAATTCCTCTGCTGAGCTAGGACTGTTATCCAAGGCTCAGTTGATTTATTACCTCCTCTGTGCAACAAGATCTTCTTTGAAGTATTACAGTAAACGTTAATAGAATATAAACGCACTGAGTTGTCTGACTTACTTCAAAGTGGTGCAAAAATGTCTGAACCCAGAGTGTCAGGTGGGTTGGAATGTTTACAGGGTCAAAGTGATGCAGATGAGCAGGTAAATCCAAGCAGTCCACAAGAGGGCCATGCTACATGTATATAAATATATATTTATCTATTCAAGTTATATCATGTTTTGGTGATCTGGGACCCTTTTTTGTCCCCTGTGATTTCCCTCCAAATGTGTAGCAGAGTTTACAAGTTACAGTTCTTACAACTGTCTGATAATGGGTTTGATGTAAGTACATAATTATATATAAATACTAAAATTATATTTGCTGTAATATTGTAGCTATGGACAGAAGAAGCCTGCCAATCATCAGGTTGTGTGTGTGTGGAGGTAGGCAGCTTGTGAGCCCTGAGCGATCAGCTCCAGATCTAAAAGAAATAGTGTGGTAACCACGTTCACCAGCGAGGAGGCTGTATATTGGTGTTTATGGACCTATTGTGTATGCTGCATGCAATGTATAGTTTGGTGCGCTGTTAGTACCTACAACAAGTGAGTGTATATCTGGAAGTTTTTATCATAATAAATATTTTTATAAAAGAAAAAAAGCACTATGTTTGGCAGTTTCCCTATGTGTGGCTGATTGGAGACACCCAGGGACTATGCCCAACCTAAGAAGTATCTGTGGAATCCAACAATCTGGAGCACTTTTAGTCCACTGAGAGGGACACAGGCCTACATAAACCATACTTAATTGTACGGTCATATATCCAAGGTGGAGGGAGCACAAGTCAACAATTTGTTTGAACACAATTTGCTGGAATTTTTAAGGAATCACTTAAATAGATATACAGTACATTATTTGTACAGTTTTTCATAGACTATGTTTTTCATGGACTATGGCTTTCAATTTAATGTGCTATAATGGCATCTTGATATATTATGAGCATGACATAGAACACTGTTTTAGAACATTTATTTGATGGATTTGAATTTATATGCATTGGTTTAATGTGTGTGGTTTAATGTGTTATGCCCCGTACACACGGTCGGAAAATGTCCGATCGGAGCGTGTTGTCAGAAATTCCGACCGTGTGTGGGCTCCGTCGGACATTTTCCATCGGATTTTCCGACACACAAAGCTGGAGAGCAGGAGATAAAATTTTCCGACAACAAAATCCGTTGTCGGAAATTCCGATCGTGTGTACACAAATCCGACAGACAAAGTGCCACGCATGCTCAGAATATATAAAGAGATGAAAGCTATTGGCCACTGCCCCGTTTATAGTCCCGACGTACGTGTTTTACGTCACCGCGTTCAGAACGATCGGATTTTCCGACAACTTTGTGTGACCGTGTGTATGCAAGACAAGTTTGAGCCAACATCCGTCGGAAAAAATCCATGGATTTTGTTGTCGGAATGTCCGAACAAAGTCCGACCGTGTGTACGCCCTATTAGTGTTCATGGTATTAGTGAAGCATGGCACAGATCATTGTTTATTTTCCAGTATAGCACATGCATATGAGAATGTGTAGTATGTGAGCGACTCACGTTATACAGTATATTATTTTGAATTAAATTTTAATCATAGCAGGCCACAAGGGTTTACATATAATGTAAGTGGAAGTGATGTCATACACAGGAGACTCCCGGAAGTATTGGGATTATACTTGTATCTGAGGGGCTGATGTTTTTAATGCTTAAGTGAGTATATTTTTTTCATTAATAAAGCACTCTTTGGTTAACATTATTACACTATGGGAGTATTTTTTTCTTTAATACTGGTCCTTGATTGAGCTGTGGAGGATTTGCACCTTTGAATTTAGGGCCATAATAACCAGAGGAGGAGAGGAGTGCATTTCCCTTGAAGAGTATTGAGCGGTGGGGGTCCTGGTGGAATTAAGAGGAGCATGGATGTCCTATCCATCTAATTTATCTAAATAAAGTATCGTATTTCATGACTCACTTAATATTAAGAGGTCATAGAAATCTGGTGAGTATATTTATTTTTAGAGCACTGAGCACAGAGGTGGAAGCAGTTTTTATGGAAATGCAACATAGATTAGTGAAATGTGACACAGATTTATTTTATTTATTTCAATATAGAAGTTTGATATATTGCAAATGTAGTATTTCATTGTATATATTTACACTGTGTAAGTGGCGTGTTAGTATTAATTATTTTAGCACTGGTCAATTCAAATACATTTTTTTAACACCAGGGGGTGATTTGTTTAAAAGGAAGAATTTATCCAGTGTGGGGATTTTTAAATGTACTTATCCTATTTCATGGGTAGATGAGCTAATAGACTTGGGTGAACCCTGTTATCTGACAACTTTGGACTTAACAAAAGGATATTGAAAAATCTCCTTGACCAAAAGAGCCAAGAAAAGACTGCATTTGTAACCCCTGAGGGATTGTTTCAATATAAAAAGATGTCTTTGGGTTACAAAATGCCTCTGTGACATTTCAAAGGGCTATGGACATAACCATAAGACCTCACTGGCAGTATGCAGGAGTCTGGACGATAAAGTGATACATGGCATTGACTGGGAATCTCACTTGCCCCATGTCCAGGCTGTATTGGATGATCTCTTCAAGACAGGTTTTAAGGCAAATCCTGAAAAGTGTGCCATTGGTTTAGAGGAAGCCAAATACTTGGGCTACACTATTGGTCAGGGAGTTGTAAAACCTCAATTGAACAAACTAGAAGCTATCCAAGAATGGCCACATCCCACAAACAAGAAACAGGTTATTTTTGGTACAATGGGCTACTGTAGGAGATTTATCACAAACTGCCCATACAAAAGGGAAAAACTCAGTTATGGCAAAATGATCCTCAGAAGTGGAAGAATCTTTCCAAGATCTGAGGAGTGCTCTTTATGCACAGCCAGTTCTGTACTCCCCAGATTTTTTCCAAGGATTTTTTGATTAAGACGGATGCATTTGATGTTGGTCTTGGGGTGGTGTTGTAAGAGGTACACCACCATGTGGAGTAACACAAATGTGTAATTTACCGGCCCCTTTCTTTTCTGAATGAGCAGAGTCAGTCATCACTGACTCTATCCATTCATAACTGAAGCACTGTGTTTACAATGTTTCAACTTCTTAATGAACAGGAGCCTCTGTCTCCTGTTCTTTCATCTTCAGTGCAGCTGAAGCTACAGAGGAAGGGACTGGGAAATCTCTGTCCTCAGTCCCTTTCTCTGTCTCAAAGGGGAGATGTCAGGGGTCTGTTTACACCCCTAATATTTTGGCAAAGCCCCCCCAACAGGGCTGAAAGAAAAAGAAAAAAAGAATTGTACTATATATATAAAAACTAAATTGTAAAAAAATAATAAAAAAAAACTAAATTGTAAAAAATAATAAAAAATAAAATAATAAAAATAAAAAGTTACTGACGCCATCCACTGCTCTACTGACACTGTCCACTGCTCCCAAAAAATCTTTGTGAAACAAATAATGCAAAAATAATATTGTAAAAAATAATTAAAAAAAATAAAAAATCTTTTTGAAAACTGAAAAAAATAATAAATTCAATTGCAAAAAAATTATAAAAAAAATTAAATTATAAGAAAATAAATAAAGAACTACTGACACCATCCACTGCCCTGCTGACACCATCCTGCACATACTACCCACCAGCATACACTCCACACTCTTCTCCTGCACATACTACCCACCTCTATACACTCTGCACTGCTCTCCTGCACATACTACTCACCACCATGCACTCTGCACTCTTTTCCTGCATATACTACCCACCACCATATACTTCACACTCCTCTCCCTGCATATACTACCCACCGCCATACACTCTGCACTCCTCTCCTGCACATACCACCCACTGCCATATACTCCACACCCCTCTCCTATACATACTACCCATTGCTGTACACTCCACACTGTACATTCCCTATTTAACTTTACCACATTCTGCATTGTACTGTAAGTCATCTTAGACTCTATTTAACCACACCTCCTTTAAGCCACCCCCACTATTTAGCATAATTTAAGGACCAAGCCTCTTATTGACACTTGTTTACAAGTTAAAATAATTTTTTTTTGCTAGAAAATTACTTAGAACCCCCAAACATTATATATATTTTTTTCAGACACCCTAGAGAATAAAATGACGGTCGTTGAAATATGTTATGTAACACCGTATTTGCGCAGCGGTCTTACAAGCGCAATTTTTTTGGAAAATAAACTCCCACCCCTTGATAAAAGCATTCTTGCGATGAATCCACCACAGAGACCACTTTTGTCCTAAAGAGGACTGCTCGCTGTTTCTGAAAATACCAGGGTTATAGCAGCTAGCTGCTGCCATAACAACAGCATTTAGCGTCAAAGTACCAATGTACAGCTACGGCGATTTGCAGCAAGTGGTTAAACCATGCCCACTTTTTGCTTCGCACGCCACATTACTATTTTGGTCAGTGCCTAGAGCTCACTTTTGATTTTACATACGGGCCCACTGATTTAATTCTATATGCCCCTGCATCAGATGCAGCTAGTTTGAACAGCATGGGGGGATAAACAGTGATTATGATAACTTTTTTCAGGGCTGAAACCAATTTTTCGGCCTCCTTTCAGGCCGATAGCCAATATCAGGTGCCAATTTTCTGTACATCACCGTCACCTGCCACCAGATGCAGCATGTCACTTGCCACTGTCACCTGCCACCCAAATGCAGTGTGTCACTTGCCACCGTCTCCTGCCACCAGATGGATCGTATCACTTACCACTGTCACCTGCCACCCAGATACAGGTTGTCTCCTGCCACCAGATGCAGCGTGTCACATGCCACCGTCTCCTGCCACCAGATGCAGTGTGTCACTTGCCACCATCGCCTGTCATCAGATGCAGCGTGTCACTTGCCACGTCACCTGCCACAAGCTACAGCTTGTCACTTGCCACCGTCACCTGCCACCAGATGCAGCTTGTCACTTGCCACAGCGGTGATGCAAGGCAGGCATCTCTCTGCTGCCCGCTGCGGGGACAGGGGGAGGAGGTCTGATCAATATCGGTAATATCGGCACGTTTCTGACAGATTCTGATAATTTGAAAAAATGTGAATATCGGCCCCCGATAATCGGCCACTCCGATAATCGGTCAACCCCTAATATATACTATCCTGTTGCTGCATATCTGGGGGCTCACTCCTATTGTCTATTGGGGGATCTTGGCATCTGATTTATTTAACAAATTAGTAAGGTGGAGGAAGATATTTGCTACTCTGCACTCTATTTCTTTAACCATCCATAAATTTTGTGCTGATATTTTTTTCTCAAAGTTAATTGCTGACTCTTGTCAGAACTTGATATAGACAATTTACTTTGGGGTTTTAACATCTACCACAATTACCATCAAAACAGAATTATGTATTTTTTTGTATATCTACCATATAAACATTGATAGGTAATATAAATGTAGCCCTGGTATTTTTGCCATGCAATGGTAAATAATGGACAATGCTATAAATTGGTATTTGGCTCCCTATAGTGGCGAGAACATATATGCTTTTCGTGACTGTTTATTTTTTACTGAAGAGAATTCACAGAGCTAAGCAGGAAGTGACCTAGTTATTTTACTTTGTGAAAGGACTCACCTACCCACAATGCTCACTCACTTACCCATGAACACTGAGTGACTGAACTGCATGCTGGGTAGGTAATAAAAGACCCAGCGCGGCCATTTTCTTTCTCTTCTGGACACATGGCCTGCCTGCAAGGATCAGTGAGAAGGTATTCCAGAGAACGTGGCCTACATAGTGTGGAGCGGAGCGACTACTGACTCTGCCTTACATCACTGCGTGCTGGAGCAGCATTGTGGTCAGATCGGGAAGGATCCAGAGACACCTGACGGAGGTAACTGAGGACTCCCAGTCGTCTTGTGGAACGGAACCGCGTAACGGCGTGGCCGCATCAAACACACTGAGATCTTGCGGAGCGGAGGCATCCAGCTTTCCAGGCCTGGTGTGGTGAGAGGGCTGTCGTCCAACGTTCTTTAACACACTTTACAGACTCGTCCCACAGAATTGCTGGGATCTGCAGTCCCACAGGGAGGTCTCATGCAAGTAGACTGAGTTCAAGCAGGCCTCAAGCCTATACTTCACTGAGAACTGACACTGTGTGGTTTAGAGGCAACTATACCGGAGGCAGTTACAAGTGCGTTACACGACAAGAACAGTTTTCAATCATCAGTTTATATTACTTCTTTGCCTGTTAAACCCTTAGATTACAAACATTGCAGTATAATAGCTAGCAGAAGACAGAGGACCAGAGACTACATCTTTCACTAAAGGCCTTGTGTTCAGTCACAGTAACAAGGGACTGCGTCATAAAGCAGGGGGAGCTCTTGAGTAATTGTACTGTGCTGTGTTTGATAGCCTTGCATTATTGTGATTAGTGCAGCGTACTGGAAGTGGGAAGGTGTCCAGTGTCAAGGCATTGTCACTCTGAGCATTAGTCCCACTTGGAGGCGCACCTGCAGGGGTCATCCAAGAAATCTTTACATATTAATAATTTGTGAATACTTATCACATTGTCATACTACATTTGTGTGGCAGTGCAGTTATTGTAACCAAAACAAGCTAGAAGAGGCTCTGGAACAAAGACAAAAAGGAGAGAGGACGGCGCCCTCTAAGTGCAGCGTGTGTCATACAACGATTTATTATAAGGGATTAAAAGCACTCACATTTGAGCAGATAAAATCCAGCATTGTAACAATAGTGTCCGTTCATCCGCATGTTCTTGGGTAGTGGAGATGTCACGGGCCGATGGAAGGTATCCTCTATCCTGGGTCCTGTGTCCCGAGGCTCTCCGGAGGTGCTGTAGGTACTCGGCACTTCCGGGGGCTGGGACGCAGATTGGGAACTCTCCGTGATGCTCCACGCAGTGCTGATGTCTTCACTTCCGGGAACGGGGTCAGGCGGGCGGTGCTTCGCGTTCAGAGCATGCGTGCTCCTTCATCAGGCTAGCTGGTGGCCATCTTAGTAGTGGGAACTTATACCATAAGCAAGGGGAGGGGTAGGATCATGATAGGGAGATGGGCGGAACTGTGTATGATGATGCGGCCTCTTAGTAACCATGGAGATAGAGTAAACATAGTACGGGAAGGGTGTCTATGTAGCAGGGAGGAGTGGGGGGTCGTGATGGGACCGAGGGATGTGAAACGGATGTGCTGATTAGGTGTACATGTAAATACATGGTATCTGAGGATGTAAATATATTATTTGTAGGGTAGTAATGGAACAAGTTTATATAATTTGGCAGCTAGAGTTTAGACTGGAAGATAACATGAGACAAAAGAGAGATTAATATATAGATAGGGTAAACATAGTACGGGAATGGTATCTGTGTAGCAGGGGGGGGGGGGGTCATGACGGGACTGAGGGATGTGAGAAGGATGTGCAGATCAGGTGTACATGTAAATACATGGTTTATGAGGTTGTAAATATATTATATGGATGCCCGTGACATCTCCACTACCCGGGAACATGCGGCTGAACGGACACTATTGTTACAACATTTATCTGCTCAAATGTGAGTGCTTTTAATCCCTTATAATAAATCGTTGTATGACACACGCTGCACTTAGAGGGCGCCGTCCTCTCTCAATGTTGCTGGGTGTATGGGGGTGTAATGTATCTGGGTGTATGAGGGTGTAATGTATCTGTGTGTATCGGGGTGTACTGTATCTGGGCATATCGGGGTGTAATGTATCTGGGTGTATGAGGGTGTAATGTATCTGTGTGTATCGGGGTGTACTGTATCTGGGCATATCGGGGTGTAATGTATCTGGGTGTATGAGGTTGTAATGTATCTGTGTGTATTGGGGTGTAATGTATCTGGGTGTATGGGGGTGTAATGTATCTGGGTTTATGAGGGTGTAATGTATCTGTGTGTATCGGGGTGTACTGTATCTGGGCGTATCGGGATGTAAAGTATCTGGGTGTATGAGGGTGCAATGTATCTGTGTGTATCGGGGTGTAATGTATCTGGCTGTATGGGGGATGTAATGTATCAGGCTGTATGGGGGATGTAATGTATCTTTGTGTATGAGGGTGTAATGTATCTGTGTGTATCGGGGTGTAATGTATCTGGGTGTATTGTATCTGTGTATGGGGGTGTAATGTATCTGGGTGTATGGGGGTGTATTGTATCTGTGTGTAATCTGTGTGTATGGGGGTGTAATGTATCTGGGTGTATCTGTACTGGGTCTGCAGTCTCTGACCGTGATAACAACAGTTGAAAAGGGGCAGAGCATGGGTGACCTTAAAATGATGCCCCCCCCCCCAAAAAAAGTTCTGCTGACGCCCATGAACGCATATACAGTATATCGGGTTATACTGTAGATATAAATTGTATGCACAACACATACATATGTACCATAAACCACCCAAAAGCTTTTTATGTGATTTTAAAATGTATTCATAATTAAAGTACTTTTTTAGTCATGGTATATTGACTCCTTACAGTCTAGCTTTTGCTAGCTACACTCCACAGAAACTGCCCTGCTAAAACTCACTAACAATTTGCTAACTGCTAAAGCCAATGTCCACTACTCCATACTCATACCTCTAGTCCTTTCTGCTGCCTTTAATACTGTTGACCACCCCCTCCTCCTCAAAAAACTTCACCCTCTTGGCCCAAAAAAACCCTGTTCTCTCCTGTTGCTCCTCCTACCTATCGCAGAATTCTTTCAGTGTTGCCTACAGCTCTGTCTCCTCCTCTCTTCCTCTTTCTGTAGGGGGCCTGTTAGAATATCAGAATTTATGAATGGTTGAGTTCTTGTGATAATTGAATTATATATATAAATATATATATAAATATATATATCTTCTATGTATGGAAAAGGTGAAGTTATATAGGTTTTTATACTCATATAAGTTTATGCTGGTATAGGCTTTGTATGCATTGCTTGGGAGAGATTCATCTCACATATGGATACAATTTAGTGTAGACCATTTCACCTCCCCCATCCTAAGAAGATTAGATTACAGTCTTTCCAAAGACACAAAGTTTCAGTATGTTAAGAATAAGCTGTTTCTTTATACTACTATATTTCTTGATTAGGGTATTAATAAGAACACTGCATTTTACATATATGTATACTGATATGTAGGATTTTATATGTTTAAAGGAAATGTATATATTGTAAGTTAAATGATTCTTTAAATGATAGCTTTTTCATATAGTTCATAGCCCCGCCCTTAGGAATGTTGGAAGGAGTAATTCAAATTTCCCGGTCTTTTCTATGGGACTATAACGAACCGTTTTTAAGCCAGCCTCTTTGGGAAAGGTGGGAGTTAATTGAAGGAGTACAGACAGGCTGTGGGAAGAGGGTCAGATTCATTGCAGCTCTCCATCAAGACACACACACACACAGATCTCAAGATATACACACAGACATATCTGATTTAAACTTTATTTTAAGAATAATCTATTTTTGTATTCTACATTTTGACATTGTTTTTGTAACATTTTGCTAATTGATCATTAATTCAATTTTGGAGGTTTTACATGAGAACTTAACAGATTTTTCTTGGAACTTTTCTCATCAATATGAATTATTGAAATATAGTTATTAATACAGTAAATAACTCGATTTCTACAGTGGCGAGCCAATTGCCAGATTCTGTTTGTCCGAATATCGAATTTTTTTTCAATTATTTCTCCTTCCGCTTGTTGAGAGGGAATATCAGCAAAAACAGTGATTATTCAGACAAGCTTTCAGGAGAAATCGAAAAAGCTCATTTTCGGCATCATTGAATTGAACTTGGAAGGAAAAGAAATATCAGAATCGGTGAGACGTTTGTGCACGTACAAGAAAAATCTGTTTCTTGATGACGTAATTTCCCGCCAAGAGAGGGAACGCGTGTTACATGAAGGAAGCCGTCTTACATTGGTAAGTTATGGATTTAATTCATGAATTATCCAGTGAGAGTGATTTAGAATTTAAAAATCTGTCAAAGTTTGTTAAAGATGATGAATTATGGTGTTACATGTTCAATGAATGCTTACAGGCTAATAAGAAAATACAAAAGTCAAAATTTGCATTTAAGAAATTCAGCAAACAGGTTAGGAATTTGATTAAGTTGATTAAAGTTTATGATACAATGATATCAGGAGTTTTTGAAAGCAATGTAGTTGGTACAAAAGAGGAAATAAAGGACAATAGTTTATGTACTAATTGTCAGATTTTGACTGAAAGGATAAATGATTTGCAGAGTGCAATTCAAATAAAGGATATTCAGTTGTCTGAGTTACAGAATAATGTAACGTTTAAAGCAGAGTCAAGCAAGAGTTTAGAGATTAATGTTAATGCAGACTCTATGAATGTTACTGCAGATTCTATGCAGGAGCCTTTTGTACAAGATATGCGTTTTTTCAAGGTTGATGACCAGGAAAATGAAGTTTTGCTTAAAACAAAAATACTGAATAAAGCTGCTGAATGCAGACGCCGTTTAGATATATTACAAAATGGTGTTCAGAGTGCCACGTGTAAGGCCACACCCAGAGATGGTGAGATACACATCACAGGCAGAACTAAAGTTTCAGAGCAGACAGGAAATACTTCCCTACATACTACACAAAGGAAAACTTTGAAAGTAGAAAATACAGAACATATTTCTGAGCAATATATTCTTTCTTCTTCAAACAATAGTTTGACTGATTTGCTTTATGCTTCAGAAGTCAAACAGATCAGTACATTGACTGTTAATGACAGTTCAATCAATTTGAAAACCAATGATGAAAATGAGAGGGATGGATTACTTCTATCACCATCAGGATTTAGGGAAAAAGGTTCTGAGTCATCTCCAACATTAAAATATGTGACTTCACTTTTATTAGATGAAAGTGGAAGGCCATGGTTACATGGTTTATTAAATGGCAAGAATACTAAATGGTTAATAGATTTAGGATCTAAACTCAGTTTAACTAAAAACAAATTACATGTGAATATTGATTCTCCAAAATGTAATTTAATTGGTTTCAATGGAAAAGGAAATACAGTTGCAGCTAAAGTTTCTGGTGTGAATTTCGAGATTCCGGGAGTTTTAAAAACTAAAATGGACATCTGGTGTTGCCAAAATACAGAGAATATTTTAGGCATGGATGTGATTAGTAAATTAGATCGGATTATTGATTTAAGTAATTCTACTATATGGAAAGATTCATCTAGGCCCAAATCTAGGTTAATAGATTCTTCCATGTACAATAATGTTGGAAGTATTTGTACAGCAGTCGCTGACATTTCTTCAGATTTTAATTGGCCACACACAGGAACCAATCTCGAATTGGAACAATCAGTAAGAGCACATGAAAGTCTTTGGAGTCAGAACAAAATGGATACAGGTTTGTTTAAAGATATTGAGATAGAAATTGAGGGACGAGACCCTGAACCCCAAATTCAAAATAAGTTGCCACAAGAATCAATAGGTCCAGTTTCTGACATTGTACAATCATTTTTACAACAAGGAATATTAAAGAAGGCACGATCAGTGGTAAATAATTGTATTTGGCCTATCAAGAATGCTGATGATTCGTATTCTTTATCAGTTGATTTAAGATCACTGAATAAATGCATTACAAATAACAAACCTATTGTTCCTAATTTAAATTTAATGTCACAAATGGATGCCAAGGCCAAAGTATTTTCAGTACTGGAAATTTCCAATAGTCATTTTTCAGTACCAGTAACAAACAGCTGTCATTATAAACTTGCCTTCAGTTTCAATAAAGAAACTTATGCCTTCACTAGAATAATTCCAGAAATGGAAATCAGTGACGGAATAGTGCACGAGTGCTTGGAGAAAGTTTTATCAAAATTTTCTAGACCAAAATGTATTTTCCAACATGTGGACAAAATTTTGTTGTCTACCCAAAATACAGAGGAACATGTCACTCTGTTGACAGAGTTATTTACTCTGTTACAAACAGCAGGATTGAAATTGAACACAGAGTCAGTTCAGTTAATGAAAGATAAAGTTAATTTTCTTCATATGCAAATTAGTCATGGACAGAGAAAGTTATCACAGGAAAAAGTTAGAAACATTTCTGCTATTCCAGTTCCAACATCTTACAAGGCATTATATCAATTTTTGAGTGAGGTAAATTCTTGCAAAGAGTTTTTACAGGAATACGATGATAAAGTTAAACCATTATTTGATTTCCTGAAACAAAAATATGTTGTGTTTGATCAATGGTCTCAAACCCATACAGATGTTTTTGAAATGTTGAAAAAAGATTTGCAGAATGCTGTTTCATTGCATACAATCGAAATTGGAATGTCTATGCCTGTTTTATTGTCTACTAAGGTATCTGAGAATTCCATCTCAGTAATTTTATTTCAGGTAAAAGATGGTGAACCGAAAATAATAGGTTTTTTCTCCAGAGGTTTGACAAATATGGAAAAGACTTTTGACACAAATATGAAGCAATTGTTAAGTGTTTATTTTGCAGTCAAAGTAACAGAAAAGATTGTGAGATCTAGGATGATCATATTACGGACACCTGATCTGTCATTAAAAATTCTTTTTAAGAGAATTCATTCAGGAGAATTATATGACAAATATTGCCCATTTTTTAAAACTTTAAAATCTAAACCCATAGAGGTAGATGTGATAACAGAACATTCTCAGCTAAATTTATTCAGAAAGCCTATAAATGGGATTGTTAGAACAAGTGCTGAGAGATGCTTTGAGACAGGATTTGTCAATAATATTAAGAATTGTTCAACAGGTCTTTCTAGGTGTTACCCAAAGAATGGTTATACTATTCAGCAAAAATTCTACAGAAAATGCTGAATTGAAAATGTTAGAAGTACAGTACAGCACGCATTACTCTGAAATATTATAGAAGAGAAGTGAATGAATATATAATTCGCTTTTGTCTTCTGGGGTAATTTAAAATCTTTTATTTAGTTTGTGAAAACAAGATTTTATATTATGACTGAAAAAAGAGAAATTGCGTCCTGTCGTTTAAATACACAGAATAATAAATTAGAGTATAGGTCATTTTAAGAAAAATAGAGCAAAGTAAGGTAATTAGAAATGTTATTATTAAAATATGGTTTGTATGTCATAATAAAATATTAGAATTTTGGTATGTAAAATGAATAAGTAA
Organism: Aquarana catesbeiana; assembly: GCF_042186555.1. NCBI lineage: Eukaryota > Metazoa > Chordata > Amphibia > Anura > Ranidae > Aquarana > Aquarana catesbeiana. The sequence goes on along the minus strand of NC_133328.1, from coordinate 412,809,410 downwards.
ATGAAGGTATATTTTGCATGTATTTAAATTCTCAATAATGATACTGCATTCTTTTTTAGGATCTGACTTGTAAGTCACCAAAAGAAAGAAATTTAATATTTCTAGACCTTCCAGATGGGAACAAAATCTTGAAGTTTAAGAATATCAGTTCTGGGAGAAGAATTGACAGAAGAGATTCATTCGTTATAATTATTGTTGTCATTTTAATGTTCAATAAAGTTTTTCCAACTTTACAGAGTGCAGGAAGAAGAAGAAGAAGAAAAATTCTCGAGAACCTCTGATAAGAGAGGACATTTTAAAAACAATGGACTTTTTAGTTTTTTGACTACTGATGAAATCATTTATCCATCAGATATATTGCAGTTTTTATATATCATTTTTATGTGACAGGACATGTTTATTATATCAAGATGAGATTTTTTTTACACATCATTTTTACACTCATATATAGTGTATTTTCAGAGTTGAAAGGGTTAAACATCCTTACAATAGAGTCATTCTAGTTAGAGGGAACATCTGGTGTTAATTAAGACAGAGTACATTTTTCTTAAAGGTACATAAACAAGATAGGATTAACTTTACATTGTAATATGTATTTAGTTTTGAAATCATCTCACTTATATGAACAAATTGAAGTTAAGAACATATTTTATGTTTTAATTTTGACAAGGTTATTAGAAAGGTTTTATGGATTATAGATTTATGTTAAACACAATTTGGAGGGAAAATATGAAACAAATTTCTGAAGTGATATCTATATTTCAAAGTATTGTACAACAATGTTACATTTATGAATCATGAAATTAAGGTGATTGATTTATTTGGAAAAAGAAAATAATAATTGTGAAAATATTTTTTATGGTATATGAAGATGAAGGGTTATGAATTCACTTTTCCTTATATAGAATCACATTTGAAAATATATATTTGAGTCAATTATCTTAAGATCTTTGGGCATGAATGAATACGGATGTGATGCGTTTGAGGTATAAATGAATTTAGAGTTAGATTCAGATTTAGATTTAAAATGATTAAGATTAATTTAAATCAATCATTTTGAGAGGGAAATGTTAGAATATCAGAATTTATGAATGGTTGAGTTCTTGTGATAATTGAATTATATATATAAATATATATATACATATATATATCTTCTATGTATGGAAAAGGTGAAGTTATATAGGTTTTTATACTCATATAAGTTTATGCTGGTATAGGCTTTGTATGCATTGCTTGGGAGAGATTCATCTCACATATGGATACAATTTAGTGTAGACCATTTCACCTCCCCCATCCTAAGAAGATTAGATTACAGTCTTTCCAAAGACACAAAGTTTCAGTATGTTAAGAATAAGCTGTTTCTTTATACTACTATATTTCTTGATTAGGGTATTAATAAGAACACTGCATTTTACATATATGTATACTGATATGTAGGATTTTATATGTTTAAAGGAAATGTATATATTGTAAGTTAAATGATTCTTTAAATGATAGCTTTTTCATATAGTTCATAGCCCCGCCCTTAGGAATGTTGGAAGGAGTAATTCAAATTTCCCGGTCTTTTCTATGGGACTATAACGAACCGTTTTTAAGCCAGCCTCTTTGGGAAAGGTGGGAGTTAATTGAAGGAGTACAGACAGGCTGTGGGAAGAGGGTCAGATTCATTGCAGCTCTCCATCAAGACACACACACACACACAGATCTCAAGATATACACACAGACATATCTGATTTAAACTTTATTTTAAGAATAATCTATTTTTGTATTCTACATTTTGACATTGTTTTTGTAACATTTTGCTAATTGATCATTAAATCAATTTTGGAGGTTTTACACGAGAACTTAACAGATTTTTCTTGGAACTTTTCTCATCAATATGAATTATTGAAATATAGTTATTAATACAGTAAATAACTCGATTTCTACAGGGCCCCCCAAGGATCCGTCCTCAAACCTCTTCTCTTCTCCATCTACACCTCCTCCCTTGGTTGCTTGATAAATTCCCACAACTTCCAATTCCATATGCTGATGACACCCACATCTATCTCTCCACTCCACACCTCACCCTTCAGTGTCCTCTCGCATTACTATCTTATTAACTGACATATCAGTATGGATGTCACACCACTTCCTCGATCTCAGCCTTTCCAAAACTGAACTCATAATATTCCCTCCCTCCCATGCCCCCTACTTTGACTTCTCTGTCAAGATCAATAAAACAACTATCAGTCCCTTCCATCAAGCCAAGGGTGCTAGGCTGATCAGTGGGTGGTTGAGGGTAAATACAGTACAGTATATGATGTTACATGTATAACTTGTATGAACAAATCATACATTTGTACAGTGGACCATTTGAAAGCTTTTTATGTGATTCTAAAATGTGTTAATAAAGAAACTTTTTAGTCATCTTGTATGCTTTTCCAGCTTATTGTACACTTCAATATACTGTTTGTGTTTTAAAATTAAAATGGGGATATGGTGTCAGGATAAGTTTACAGTACAATATATTTAGTATTTTTTCCATATGTAAATTGTGTCATTTGCGTACTGCATACTACTATCTTAACTTACTTGAAGTAAACCTGTTCTTAGCTTATGCACGCTAAAAGTAGTTAGCAGTGAGTAGCACATCCAGTCGTTCCTTCCCTCTGTTGAGTCCTCCTCTTGCACTTGGTGGCCATTCTTGGCTCCTAAATTGAAGCTGGGAGTTGATAAATTAATACTGTCAGGTAATCTACCTATTTGTGAACCAAAGTAAAGGGCTGGCTGTTCTGGGGCAGAAGTGGCATGCGCCCTTCTAAAGTATGCATGTGCAGCATGCAGCGTGCACGGTTCATCTGGTGTGACTAATTTCAGCAGCATGGGGGGATAATGGGGATGTAGTGACTCCCCTGTTGCTGTGCTTTTGGGGGCTCACTCCTTCTGTCTATTGGTGGATCTTGGTGTCTGTTTACTTAACACATTCGTAAAGTGGAAACTACTTACTACTCTGCACTCTTTTTTCAGTAACAATAGACCACTGTTTTCAACTAGGGGTGCTGTCTGGGTTCCCCTGGGGTCTCGCAAACACAGGGTCCAATTTCCCTGGATCAGTGTCATGAGTTAACAGGACCTGCCGCAGCACCATAACAACCAATGATGCAATAGGGCCAAGATGCATGGTGTGAAGATATGAAATATATGAGCCTTATCTTGTTATGTATCTAGAGTTCCTCTTCAACATGTAAATGTATTTCTTATAATTTTGAGTAAAATGTTTCTGAATTCTTTTGGTATTGCAATTGGTATTGGTTGGCCTCCAGTTGACATGAAATGTTCTGCCAATGACATGATACAATTCTTGGAAAAGATGTTGATATGAAAAGTCCCTGTTTATAAGTTACCGTATTTATCGGCATATAACACGCACTTTTTTCCCCTTAAAATCAGGGGAAAATCGCGGGTGCGTGTTATACGCCGATCCCCTGCGATCCCCCGCTGTCAGATCTAAAAAATCGCCGACCGCGATTTAAAATTGGCGCCGCCGGCGCCGAAATACACAGTGCCAGTCCTCGGCTCTTCTCGGCCACTTTCGGCTTCACTCGAGCGCCGCCCGAACCTAGCTGAATGTACTCACCGTCACGCCCATCCCGAGTGGAGCCGAAAGTGAACGAGAGCCGCCGAGAAGAGCCGAGAACCGGCTCTGTGTATTTCGGCGCCGGCGGCGCCATTTTCAAATCGCGGTCGGCGATTTTGAAGCTCAGCGAGCTGCAAGGCTGCACTGGGGCAAGGCTGGACTGGGGCAAGGCTGGACTGGGGCAAAGCTGCACTGGGGCAAGGCTGCACCGGGGCAAGGCTGCACTGGGGCAAGGCTGCAATGGACACTGGGGAAGGCTGCACTGACAAGGCTGCACTGACAAGGCTGCACTGACATGGCTGCACTGACATGGCTGCACTGGCAAGGCTGCACTGGGGAAGGCTGCACTGACAAGGCTGCACTGACAAGGCTGCACTGACATGGCTGCACTGACATGGCTGCACTGGCAAGGCTGCACTGGGGCAAGGCTGCACTGAGAAGGCTGCAATGATGGGCATTTAAATGTAAGTTTTTTCCCTTCAACTTCCCTCCTAAAAGTTTTTTTTCCTTAAAATTCTCTCCTAAATTGGGGTGTGTGTTATACGCCGGTGCGTGTTATACGCCGATAAATACAGTAATTACTCCCTTGATATAAAAAAAAGGAGAAGGAGGGGCAGGAGGCGGAGCCTAGCAGAGCAGACATGCATTGTTAGAGCTCCACACCGCTGAGGAGAGAAGAGAAGGACAAAGCGGAGCCTGCAGGCTCAAAAGGTATCCATTTGAACCTTTTTGCCCCTGGGAACAAACTGTGAAAGTTTGGGCAGGAAATATGGTACTGGGAGGAAACCGTGGCAGAAATAAAAATCACCTCACAAAGAGCTCACAGGCACTCACTGCAGCTGAAGCAGCTCCAGTCACCTCACAAGATACAGCATCAGGGCGCTCTCACAGACAGAAAATGTCACAGCAAGACTCTCCATTTGAGTCAGATACAGAACAAATCCTCTCACAAACTTCTCCACAAGCCTCCTCAGTATCCCCAGTAATATTATTACAATTTGAAAAGATGCTTCATAAGGCTTTAAAACAAACCTCAGACCAAATAACAAAAAGCCTAACCAAAGAAATAAGAGAGCTGGGAAACCGCACCGCAGCCTTAGAAATAAAAATGGATGAAATTGAAATTACAACCCAAGAAAATATAACAGAATTGGAACAATTAAAAAAAGAGAATTTAATACTTCAAACTAAGCTCGAAGATTACGAAAATAGAGCCAGACGTTCAAACTTGCGCATAAGGGGAATACCTGAAACTGTGACAGACCTGCAATCTACTATTACTGCTCTATTACAAGAACTAAAGCCAGATATCCCTATTGAACGTTTAGAACTGGACAGAGTACACAGAGCCCTCACAGCCAAAAAGAAAGATGGACCCCCACGTGATATAATCACAAAATTTCATTATTACAGAACGAAAGAACAAATACTAATTGCTGCAAGAGAAAAAAAGGAACTTAATTTTCAAGGACACAATTATCAAATTTTTGCTGACCTATCCCAATTTACTATTACTAAAAGACGATCCATGAAACCCCAACTAATGGAACTGCAATGCCACAACATTATGTATCAATGGGGCTTCCCCTTTTCAGTCAGATTTAACTACCAAGGTACAATTTACAGAAGCAGATCAGCAGATGAACTACAACAAACCCATTTAAAATTAAATCTGACAGAACCCACAAGCAGCAACTCTCCCACACGCAGAAGAATGGCGTCATCTTCACCTTCAGGCAGCACCCAGAAAATTTCAGAACAAAATGGGAATCATCATTCTCACAAAAGAGGCCGTTATGCCACATCATCCATGGACCAAGAAGATTCAATGGACTGACATCCTAATTCCTGATATCTCTTCATTTATTATACTAAGAGATGGTTCTCTATAAAAAAACCTATATTTATAACTGAATGTAACTGCATTCTGATAGTCACACACTGTGTGGGATCATGTTACATTCCAGTTATATTTCTTATTACTTCTGATTCATATAGCCTTAGAATATATAAGTGAAATAAGGAAATTCTTGTTCAGTTATATATTATCAGGTAATAACAATAGATTTATTACTTTTTAGGACAAATATGTTCAATAATCCAGAAGTAATGGAAGCTTTTTCTTTCTTTTCTTAAAACAAATATATTATTACCTAACTAGTTCCTAGAATTATGTTTTTGTTTATTCTAATCTGAAGCAATACAACCTCAATTTTATGAGTTAACATATCTAAACAGTTGCGTATGAATAAAATATGTAATTGTTTACTCTAAAAGGGTTAAAATCCCAAAATAATTCAAACTATCTTCATCAATACCAAAGTTATTAACAGTACCTTTCTAACTGAATTATTTAGCCTAGGGCAAGACTAACCATATACAACCACCCTGGAATAAATAATTTCAACAAAAACTATATTCTGCACTCCAATTAATGAAACATCATTTTGATGTCTTTTGACATAGCACTTCTCTCCTGTAAGCGGAAGATCCGTGTACCCCCATTAGCCCTCCTCATTCTCCCAACCATATTATGTGGGAGTGTGACGAAGGCACTTATTCCCCTGAGAGAGATATTTATTCTCTTTCACGGGTAAATTGTGATTACTTGCAAAAAATAATTTATGCAATGTATCCTCTAATCTCATATGTTTTTTGTTTACTCTTTACTCCAGAATTCACTGGTTTCTTTTCTATCTATTCATCTCTTCAGTCCACACAGGTTGATCTGCGCAGTCAGCTCTGCATAACAAAAAGTAAGTCAAAACTATTTGATCTATTGCCATGGCACCACTGAATATACTTTCCCTGAATGTTCAGGGAATAAATGTCCCTCAAAAAAGGACCAAAGCCTTCCGTACTTTCCATAACAAGAAGGCTCACATAGTATGCCTCCAAGAAACACACTTCACCAAAGATTCTACTCCAAAATATATTTCTCCTTTTTATCAACAAATTTACACGGCTTCTGCCTGTACCAAGCAAAGGGGAACTCTAATTGCATTTCACCGATCCACACCATTCACCTTATCATCAGAAATTAAAGACCCAGAAGGTAGATACCTGATACTCATGGGTTATATAATGGATACAGCAATCACGGTGATTTCCTACTACGCTCCTAACAAACAACCTACACCATTCCTCTCACATATATTACAAGTGATTAATACACACAAAATAGGAACAGTGATAATGTGTGGGGATTCGAACCAGGTCCTCCTCCCATTTCTAGATAAATCACCTTTTACACCATCCAAAATAACCTCTAGATTACCTGTCAGGGATCCACCAGCACCAGTCCAGGGCACTTGCATTCGCCTATGCGTCGGCGCGCTTCCATTCGGACACGGCATCAAACTGCTGTGCATCAGCGCGGCGATCGGGCGCGCGCAGGTGCGCGGCGCGGGTGCGCGCGCGCGCGCGCGTTCACGTTAGCGCCGGTTTGGCGCCATTTTAGCACATAAAGGTTCCCCTGTTCCATGAGAACGTCGCTGCTTCGTCTCAGCTCTGTGAATCTGTTGACCCGTATCCTGATTGTCTGCTACCTGATCTTGACCCGGCTTGTTTGACCATCCGACCTGCTCCTATCCCGATCCGGCTTGTCTGACTACTCTTCTGTCTGTATTTGCTACCGTTGCCGAACCCTGCCTGTTCACCGACTCTGCCTCGCCTGCCGTTATTACCTGTGCCAGCTACCTGCCGACCCGGACTGTCTGACTCTGCTTGTGCCTACTGTTCACTTGCTGTTGCACTTTCAGCTTCAGCTTCAGTGATCTCTCCCTCCAGCGTGTCAAGCCTGCTGCCGTTCCAGTCTGCTCTCACCTGCAACTCAGCCATCCAGTGTGTCAAGCCTGCTGCCGTTCCAGTCTCCTCTCACCTGCTACCCAGTGAGTCAAGTTACTGCTATTCCAGTCTCCACTCACCTGCAGCTCGGCCATCCCAGGAGGGATCTCTGCCTCCACATCAGAGACTATACAGGCACTCCTACCCCACTGCGCTCAGGAGACCACTGTCCCCACTCCAGTGGCTCCTGAACCAGCGTTGTATGAGAGGTCTTCTCCTACAGTCAGGCTCTCCTACCAGGTACCTTACAGTACGAAGCAGCCATGACTGAGCCTGCAGGAGATACCTCTCCTTTGAAAGAAATATGCACCCACCTTGCGGCCCTCACTCAAGCCGTACAATCCCTTCAGGATAACTACAACAGATTGGAGGGACAAGTCCAGAACCTAGCAGGGCCTAACCCCTTGGCCTCCTCTTCAGCCACAACCCCAGCACAGACGGCTCCTGGACCTTCTGTTGTAATGCTTCCACCTGAACCAAAGGTTCCCACTCCTGATAGATTCTCTGGAGACCGGTCCAAGTTCCGGGCCTTTCGCAACGCCTGCAAGCTCTTCTTTGCATTACAGCCCCGAACTTTTTCACTGGAGGCCACCAAAGTGGGGTTTGTGATCTCCCTCCTACAAGGGGAACCTCAGATCTGGGCTCATCGGCTACTTGAGGGGGACTCAGTCCTAACCCAGTCTTTATCCTCTTTCTTTGAAGCCATGGCACAAATTTATGAGGACCCTCAACAGACTGCAACAGCTGAATCAGCACTGCTCACGCTCCAGCAAGGTCGCAGACCTGCGGAAGATTATGTCATGAACTTTAGACGTTGGAGTGCGGACACTCAGTGGAATGACGCGGCCCTGCGTCATCAGTTCCGCTTAGGTCTGTCTGAAGGTTTAAAGGACGAACTTGCCCGAGTGGGTGTACCAGACACTCTTGAAGCATTAATTAATCTGACTATCCAAATTGACCGGCGAATCCGGGAACGTCGTTCTGAACGATCCACTTTACAATCCCGCCCGATGTGGATGACAGCCAGAGCACCACTCCCGGCAGCACGCTACTTACCCCCATCCAGTTCAAATCCAGCTAATGCTATGCCTGATCCTGTGGAGCCTATGCAATTGGGACTGATGCGACCTGCCTTATCGCCTGAAGAACGGGCCCGGCGCCGGCAACTCAATCTGTGCCTCTACTGCGGTGGGACTGGGCACTATGTCCTGAACTGTCCAGTCAAATTAAGTAAGTGCCCATTCTCTGTGTATACCAGTCTTTCTGCTCTGTCTGCGAACTCTACCCACATTGCCATTCCTCTGTCTTTACAGCTGCAAGAAGGGACAATAACGATCAACGCCATCATTGATTCCGGAGCATGCAGCTGCTTTATTGACTCAAACTTTGCCAGCCAGCATAACATTCCATTACAAACCCATGGACTCGCTGTGTTTCTAGCTGATGGTTCCCGCATCAGATCGAGACAAGTAACCCAAGAAACCCTGCCTCTGCCTGCTTCTACTTCCTCCCAACACAAGGAACTGCTGGTTCTTGATGTCATCTCCTCCCCTATGTTTCCCATCATCCTGGGCATTCCTTGGCTGCAGGCCCACAACCCTTACATTCATTAGACATCTGGAGAAGTGAAATTCTCATCTTCTTACTGTCTTGAACACTGTGTAAAGGAAGATTCGGATTCTTCATCTACTCTACTTTGTCTAGACACCGACCAGAAACTCTGCCAGGTCATACCTAAACAATATCATGAATTCATCGATGTTTTTAGTAAAAAGGGGGCAGACTCTCTTCCACCTCATCGGCCCTACGATTGTCCCATTGATTTGCTGCCTGGATCCGAGATACCATTCGGACGCATTTTTCCTTTATCCGAGAAGGAACAGGAAGTACTAAAAACATATATAGATGAGAATCTGGCCAAAGGTTTTATACGTCACTCTACCTCTCCAGCTGGTGCCGGAATATTTTTTGTGACCAAAAAGGACAAGTCGCTCCGGCCGTGTATCGATTATCGTGAGCTAAACAAGATCACGGTCAAAAATCGGTATCCCCTACCCTTGATACCTGAACTTTTTCAAAAATTAAGGACTGCCGTCATCTTCACCAAGCTTGACCTAAGAGGGGCATATAATCTAGTCCGCATCCGGGCTGGACATGAGTGGAAGACAGCATTCCGAACCCGATTCGGGCATTATGAATACCTGGTCATGCCCTTTGGGCTCTGCAACGCCCCTGCAACTTTTCAACACCTGATTAACGACGTCCTCAGGGACTTTCTAGATGTGTTTGTAATTGCATACCTGGACGATATCTTGATTTTTTCTGAATCCCGTGAATTGCATCAGGAACATGTCCGCAGGGTGTTGGGTCGTCTTCGCTTACACAGTCTGTACGCAAAAGCGGAGAAATGTGAGTTTGAACAACAGAGCATCCAATTCTTGGGGTTAATCATCTCCGCAACAGGCATCAAGATGGACCCACAAAAAGTGTCCGCTGTGCTGGACTGGCCGGTACCCTTGGACAAGAAAGGAGTTCAACGGTTTGTGGGGTTTGCAAACTTCTACAGGAAATTCATCAGGGGGTTCTCAGCCATAATTGCACCCATCACGCAGTTAACCAAACAAAATATCCGTTTCTCCTGGAACCAACTTGCCCAAGATGCCTTCGAAAATCTCAAGAAGCTGTTTACTTCAGCACCTATCCTCAGTCACCCTGAACCATCCCTACCGTTTATTTTAGAGGTTGATGCCTCCGAGATTGCGGTAGGTGCGATTCTTTCACAGCGCAAAGGTAGCAAAGAGATAATGCATCCTGTAGGGTTCTTCTCCCGTAAACTCTCCCCCACGGAGAAGAATTATGACGTCGGTGACCGTGAACTTCTCGCTATAAAAGCTGCTCTAGAAGAATGGAGGTACCTGTTGGAGGGGGCTATGCATCCAGTACTAATTTATACTGACCATAAAAACCTAGAGTACTTACGATCTGCCAAACGTCTGAAGCCTCGACAAGCCCGCTGGGCTCTGTTTTTCTCACGTTTCTCCTTCCACATCACGTACCGTCCAGGCTCTAAAAATATCAAACCAGACGCATTATCACGTATGCATGACAATCCTAAGGACTTATCCACTCCGGACACCATCTTACCCTCAAACAGTTTTTTACTGCTGCAAAAAGATTTACTTTCCCTGATTAAGGAAGCATCCTCTGAATCAGCCAGGCCTACTGGAATTTCTTTAGTAAGTAGAGATGGTCTGTTCTGGAAAGGAAGCCAAATTTTTGTTCCTGAAGACATTCGGGTCAAGGTTTTAACACTTCTCCACGACCACCCATTGGCAGGCCACTTTGGGGTCCGCAAGACCTTGGAACTAGTGCAGCGTACTTTCTGGTGGCCCAATCTGAAAGACTTTTGCGAAAAGTATGTTAGTTCCTGTCCCATCTGTATCCAGAATAAGTCGTCCAGGAATCGAGCTTGGGGCCTATTGAAACCATTGCCCGTACCCGACAGACCATGGAAAATGATTTCTATGGACTTTATTGTGGAACTTCCATGTTCCGAAGGATGTTCAGCTATCTTTGTAGTTGTGGACCGTCTAACCAAAATGGCTCATTTTCTACCTTTAAGGGGAACCCCGTCTGCCTCCGAAACTGCTCGCATATTTATCAAGGAGATCATCAGACTTCATGGAGTACCGGCAAACATAGTTTCTGATAGAGGGGTTCAATTCACTTCACGTTTCTGGAGATCCCTGTGTGAAACCTTAAAGATTGAATTGGCCTTGTCCTCGGCATACCATCCTCAGACAAACGGTCAGACAGAGAGGACTAATCAGACCCTGGAACAATACATCAGATGCTTCACATCATTCACACAAGATGATTGGGTATCTCTATTACCCTTAGCAGAATTTGCCTATAACAATGCCAAACATTCTGCCACCGGTCAATCTCCCTTTTTCGCCAATTATGGCTTTCACCTAACCTTTCTACCTGATTTCCTTTCAGAGTTTTCGGTTCCAGCAGTACAAAGTACGGTGGAGTTCCTCAGTCACAACAGCCGGTTGCTACAGGAAACGGTATCCAAGGCTCAGGCTGATGGTAAGAGAATCTTCGACCGGAAAAGAAGGGGGGAGCTGAACTTGCAAATTGGCGACCAGGTATGGCTTTCTACTGTTAACATCAAATTAGCATGTCCTTCCAAGAAGTTGGCACCTAGATTCATGGGACCTTTTCCAGTCAGAAGGAAAATCAATGAGGTATCTTATGAGTTGACGTTACCTGATTCATTTAAAATTCATCCAGTATTCCATGTATCTCTGCTTAAACCTGCTGTACCTGATCCCTTTCCTGCTAGGGGCACAAGACCCCCTGAACCTGTTGTAGTTAATGGCAGTGAGGAATTTGAGGTCGAGGCTATCCTTGATTGTAGAAGAAGGCAAGGGCAAAACCAATTCTTAATCAAGTGGAAAGGCTACGGCCCAGAAAGTAACTCATGGGAACCGGACAGTAATGTGCATGCCAGGCGTCTAGTGCGCGCTTATTTTTCTACTCATCCTGAGAAGAAGAGGTTGTTGGGCATCCGGAGGCTGCCCCTTGGGGGGGGGCAATGTCAGGGATCCACCAGCACCAGTCCAGGGCACTTGCATTCGCCTATGCGTCGGCGCGCTTCCATTCGGACACGGCATCAAACTGCTGTGCATCAGCGCGGCGCTCGGGCGCGCGCGGGTGCGCGCGCGCGTTCGCGTTAGCGCCGGTTTGGCGCCATTTTAGCACATAAAGGTTCCCCTGTTCCATGAGAACGTCGCTGCTTCGTCTCAGCTCTGTGAATCTGTTGACCCGTATCCTGATTGTCTGCTACCTGATCTTGACCCGGCTTGTTTGACCATCCGACCTGCTCCTATCCCGATCCGGCTTGTCTGACTACTCTTCTGTCTGTATTTGCTACCGTTGCCGAACCCTGCCTGTTCACCGACTCTGCCTCGCCTGCCGTTATTACCTGTGCCAGCTACCTGCCGACCCGGACTGTCTGACTCTGCTTGTGCCTACAGTTCACTTGCTGTTGCACCTTCAGCTTCAGCTTCAGTGATCTCTCCCTCCAGCGTGTCAAGCCTGCTGCCGTTCCAGTCTGCTCTCACCTGCAACTCAGCCATCCAGTGTGTCAAGCCTGCTGCCGTTCCAGTCTCCTCTCACCTGCTACCCAGTGAGTCAAGTTACTGCTATTCCAGTCTCCACTCACCTGCAGCTCGGCCATCCCAGGAGGGATCTCTGCCTCCACATCAGAGACTATACAGGCACTCCTACCCCACTGCGCTCAGGAGACCACTGTCCCCACTCCAGTGGCTCCTGAACCAGCGTTGTATGAGAGGTCTTCTCCTACAGTCAGGCTCTCCTACCAGGTACCTTACATTACCTTTTTCTCAACTTCTTTCCAAATACAATCTGGTAGATTCATGGAGAGAAAGTAACCCAATGAAAAAGAAATTCACTTATTTCTCGCACCCTCATCAAACCTTCACCAGAATAGATCATATTTTTCTAACAATAGGAATGATACCAGAAATTATTGCATCAGATATAATTCCGATTCCGTGGTCTGACCATAATGCAGTATACACTACTATAGCCTCAGCCATACCAAAAGCGCATGACCCAACGTGGTACTTACCGGACATAATGCTCAAACACCCACTACATCAGATGGCCATTGAACAAGCTTTAAAGGAATACATATCAATTAATAACACAACAGACATCTCCCCAATAACACTGTGGGAAGCTCATAAGCCTGTCTTGCGTGGTACAATACAAAGACAAATGGCACTATTTAAACGGGAACGCAAAAATCTAGCAAAAAAACTAGAACTCAATTTTAATGCAGCCTACATATCATTTCAAGATAATCCATCTCAGAGTACAAAATCTCATCTGGAAAAATCTAGATTGGAATACGATCTATTTCTCACTGAGTCAGTTGATAAATCCCTCAAACGCTCCAAACACAATTTCTACATGAATACAAACAAACCAGGTACATATTTGGCTCGGGCATTAAATTCAACTAACAAATCTTTCAAACCAATACGTTTGAAATTATCAAAAAATGTTTACACTTGTAATCCAGTTAAAATAGTCCATAAATTTCACTCACATCTCGCAACTTTATACAAGACAAACAATGAATTTAATCCTACAGAAGCTGAATCCTTCTTCTCAAAAATAACCTTACCTGAGTTATCTCAGAATCAAAAAAGCAGTTTGGATGAGCCTATAACTATAGATGAAGTTGCTAACGCCATAAAAGACCTAAAACTTAACAAAAGACCAGGCCCAGACGGCTACTCGGCTTTATACTATAAAACATTCTCAGAAATACTCTCTCCCATTCTCACTGAAACTTTTAACAAACTTCTAGATGGACATTCTTTTCGGCAAGAAACACTAATGGCAATTGTTTGTATGATCCCAAAACCTCTTTCTGATGATACTTCCTGTGAGAATTATCGGCCTATCTCTCTGTTAAACCTCGATATTAAATTATTAGCAAAAATAATAGCAAAACGCCTCAATAGCATTATAGGAAAATTAATACATAGAGGTCAAGTAGGCTTCATGCCAAATAGACAGGCAGGCGATAATATACGCAGGGCAGTGTTATTGGCACATATTGCTAAAAAACGGAAAATCCCTTTATGTTTTCTATCTCTCGATATTAAGAGGGCATTTGACACAGTATCCTGGCAATATATGCAATATTCATTACAAAAATGGGGTTTTGGACCCCACTTTTTAACATGGATCAAAGCATTATATAATAAACCCAAAGCCTATATAAAATATGCTGGATACAAATCTGAAGCCTTTAATATCGAAAGAGGTACCCGACAGGGTTGCCCATTATCTCCCTTATTATTTGCCCTTATACTCGAACCCATGGCCCAATACATCAGAACAAACCAAACTATAACTGGCATTGAAGTAGGAGGTATTACACACAAATTATGTATATTTGCAGACGATATATTACTTTTTCTATCATCACCACAGGTCTCTGGTCCTAACTTAATACCAGCTCTTGATGGGTTTGCAGCCCTATCCGGCCTTATGATTAATCCTAAGAAATGCCTAGTGCTTAATATTTCACTCACAAACATGGAATTGATCCCGGCTAGGGCTGCACTCCCATTCACATGGGCAGAAAAATCAATCCCATATCTTGGAATTCATTTAACAGCATCTCATTCTGACTTATTCTCAACCAATTATCCTCCAGTATTAAGACAGATCACAAATCTAATAAAACAATGGTCGGAACTTCCTTTATCCTGGATAGGGAAGATTAATGCAATCAAGATGACTATTCTACCCAAATTGCTTTATCTATTCAGAGTCCTCCCTATTCCAATTCCTTCCTATTTTTTGAGAATAGTACAAAAAAGAGCAACTTCGTTTATATGGGGCTCTTCTAAACCACGTATACCTATACACACACTACATCTTCCCAAAAATAAAGGAGGCCTGGGATACCCTAATTTTACTAACTACTACAGAGCAGCACATTTGGCCAGTCTGTCCAAATACCATGCAAAACAGGAAATCCCATTATGGGTATTTATAGAGGCTTCAGAAAATGACCCTCTATTAATATCAAATTTATTATGGCTTGATCCTAAAGACCGCTTTAAAATTCATAATCCCATAACTAAACACTTCTTATCTCTCTGGGATAAACTAAAAACCAAATATCAGTTACAATCTCCACACAATCCTCTCCTTTCTTTTATCAGAAATCCGGCCTTTTATCCGGCATGGATCTACCCAAATTCTTTTAAAGCTTGGACAACATCAGGCATTCAGACACTAAATGACTTCATAGCATCTAAATCATTCCTTTCATTCCCATCGCTTAGAGAAAAATATGATCTACCAAACTCTGAGATATTTAGATATCTCCAAATCAAAAATTTCTATACACCATTCCTAAAGGGGGATACACCATTATCCCAATTATCCATTTTTGAATCAATCTGTACAAAAGATCCATTTGCTAAAGGTACAATTTCATCACTTTATAATCAATTATATGGAGTAGCAAATCTTAATAGACCCTCTTACGTTCAGAGGTGGGAGGAGGACCTGGGACGAACTTTAGAAGACACGGACTGGTCTAACATATGGCTCACATCTAAGTCATCTTCACCCAACATCTTAGCACTGGAGACAAATTATAAAGTCCTAACTCGCTGGTACCTTGTACCCGCTAGAGTGGCAAAATATTCACCTAATACCTCAACTCTTTGTTTTCGAGGATGCCCAGAAATAGGCACATATTTACACATATGGTGGACGTGCCCAGTAATCCAAACCTTCTGGAAGGAAGTCTTCGTGATTGCATCTAAAATATTTAAAAAAATAATACAACCAGATCCATATTTAACTTTACTTAATCTAAAACCGGAATGGTTAACACTCTCTCAATTCAAACTTATGATCCAACTAATAACGGCTGCAAAACAAACAGTGGCCAAGGCATGGAAATCTCCTACATTGGTACTAGCAGAAACAATTCACAGAATGAATAATACAATGTCCCATGCTAAGATGGTAGCCATCGATCAAAATCAAATTCCAAAATTTGAAAAACTTTGGCATCCTTGGATAAAACAACAGTTCCTGTCAAATTTCAATGACTCTGTCCTGTTGCCATGGTAACAAATTAAATGACTTACAGAGACACCCATTCTAAGGCTTCAAAGAGAACTAAAAAGAATAATAAACTGACGAGCGAGACAACCTTGTGGACCATACCTCTACCTTTCAACCCTTTTTCTTCTTTCTCTTTCCTTTTCTCCACCTTACGATTAAAGCTCATTATCAGAATTTATTTGACCTATATACACTCTACTTGTAAACAATATGTAGAGTAGGTATAAATCATTTAAATACCTACAAAAGTAACTAAGGAAATGATATATATCTTTAATTTAGGTTTACGTGAACCCAATGTTTAATATTTGAAATTTCATGATATTTACCTATATAAACCCTACTGTAAAACAATGAGCTTACTTTATAGATCCTTGTAAACTTACTTTATGTATCTTTATGTATCTTTATAACATTGTATACTCAATAAACTTCTTTTGACAAGGAAAAAAAAGGAGAAAATGGCGCAAGATGTAACCAAAACATGCAAGGAAAACAATAAGAATAAAATAAAAATAAAAATAATAATAAATATAAAAATAAAGTCCCAAATGTCCACAATGTCCAAAAGACCGTATGGGGCTGCAATAGGGCGTATGAGTAGTAACAATACAAAGCGCATGGACGCTATGGCTAAGAAGTCCCAAAATAGCAGGATAAGACAAAAATCAAATAAGAATGATACTGGACACCAGCGGCTGCTCCCTTGGAAGTCGAAGCAAAACTCTGGAAGGCAATGTAGAAAAGGAAACAAGATGCGCCAATCTAAGTGCAGTATCAAAACATTGAAGATGATAAAAACAACGGCCAAATGGCTACTCACAATGATTCAGTTAAAATCAGGCAAATAATAGTATGTTGATAGGCCAGAGACATCATGTCAGCTGCTCCCGGTGCAGGATCCGAAAGGTGTACCAAGGCGCAAGGGGGGAGGCTGTCCACAGTACCGTGATCTTCGGCTGGTGGGTGCTAGGTTGTAGGGAGGAGGAAAAACCCAGATGTCCGCAAGGTGAGGCTGGCGTGTGATCGGGCACCAAAAACCAGGAACAGGAAACAGGAACCGGATGAGGACCAGCGTGGAGCGCACCTGACACTGCAGAGAGAGCAGCGGAAGTGTCGTTGGACGTGTCAGATGATGCGTTTCAATGCATCCGCATTTTCTTCAGATCTAATAGGCTGATGGAGTGAGCGTCATTTATATAGAAGAGCTGAAGCCCAAGAGCAAAACATACTAGCAATATTAAAGGAAATCATTATAAGGATGACAACAAATGATGGTACAGATAATGGAATAGACTAAATTGATGGAAATACATACCTAACGCTAGAGAAAAAAATAGGAAAATAGGTGCATAAAGATGAACAATAAAAAATAATAAAATATAAAATAAAGAATAAGATGGTGAGATTTGATGACAGTGGGAAAATAAAAAGAAGAAGAAAAAAGAAAAAGTGCTGAGAGAAAAGATGTGAATATGTGGAGATAAAAATGGGAATAAAAATAAAAAAATATATAAAAATATATAAGTAAAATAAAAATAAATAATGAAAGGATGGACTGAATAATGAAAAATATGTATAAAAATGAACTGAGAAAAAAATGAAAATAGAAACAAAAATAAAAATGGAAAAAAAAGAATGATAAATGATAAAAAAAATGAAAAAAATAGAAATAAACAAAATATATATATATATATATATATATATATATATATGTAAAAATGCAAAATAAAAATAAAAATAAAAAATAAAGATAAAAATAAAAATGAAAATAAAAATAGGATAAAAATAAAAATAGACAAGAAAAATGATAATAAGATAATGGTATTATAGATGAAAAAAATCAATGAATGGAGAAGTGTAAATATATTATAAAAGAATGTGAAAAATATGTCTATGAAAAAAAAAAAATATATATATATATATAAAAAAATATATATATATATATAAAAAAAGTGGATAAATTAAGAGGTAAGAGGTAAGGGGAGAGCGAATCTACAAGGAATGACCATGTATATGTAATGCTAATTATAGATGCTGAGGAGACCTAAAACAAAGAGGGAATAGAAAACATAAGGAGGGTGGGCCAATGAGATGTGAACTAAACATGAAAAACAAAAATAAAAAGAAGGGTCAAGGCTGACAAAAAATGAGGATATAAAAATCAGTAAGTACAGTGTGGAAAAATAGACTAAAAGGAGGGGGGAAACGGAAGGAGGACTATAGGGCCTAGAAAACATAATAATGAATTAACAGCACGAGTTATTTATAGTATACAAATCAGTACAAAATCAAAAATGATGATACTCAAAAGACCAAATCATAGGGGTAATTTCAAAGGAGAAGAAGGAACGGAGAGCATGTTATATAACTGTATTAATCTCTATTTCTTCGTTGAGGCCATTAGGTGTCATGCTATTTAATGTGTATATCCAGAAAGTTTCTTGCCTACATAAGCGTTGAAATCTTTCTGCTGGAGAAAAATCATCTGATATAGATTCTATGACCCACATGTTTAAATCAGAAATGTTTTGTTGGTGATGAGTAGTAAAATGGCGGGCAGTACTGTATAGAGAATTGTTGGCTTGGACAGCTCTTCTATGGTCTCTGAACCTAGCGCGTAGAGTCCTAATCGTTCTACCCACATATAAGAGCCCACAAGGACAGGAGATGCAGTATATCACGTAGGTCGTAGAACAATTGAAGAAGGATTTGAGGGTGTATTGGTTACCATTGGTACTGAAGGTTTTCCTGCCGTGTGCAACATGGGAACAGGTGAGGCATAGCGCTTTATTACACCGGTTCATGCCAACTAGTAGAATAAGGGTGAGTTGTTTAGATATAAGGGATTTTTTCTGGGCTTGAAGTTTGCTCGGAGCAATTTTTACCTTTACATTGGGGGCCCTGGTAGGCAAATTTGGGAACAATAGGTAAAGATGATGATAGATGAGGATCCTGGGTCAAAATGGACCAATGTTTTTTGATAATATGTTCCATTTTTTTGTAACTCGCATGAAATTGCGTGATGAATCTAATTGTTGGTTCAGTGTTCCGATTCCTAGGTTTAGGAAGAGTATCTGTCAAATAAAAAGAGGCAGCTTCATTGATGGTGTTGGTCGGGTAGCCTTTGTCTGTAAATTTCTTGGAAAGAGTGGTGCATTAGGAACTGTAGTCCTCTAGTCTAGTGCAATTTCTCCTAAGCCGATGGAACTGGCTTTTAAATATAATGTTAACCCATCTAAGGTGATGACAACTGGAGAAATGTAAAAAGGAATTCCCGGCCGTGGGTTTGGTATAATTCTTAGTGGCAATCTGATTATTGGTATGGAATAATTCCAAGTCCAAAAAGCAGATGAATACTGGGTCCATGACAGATGTAAAAGATAAACTAAACGGGTTGTTGTTGCAAAAAGTAATGAAATCATATACAGAACTAGGGGGACCGTCCCAGATAATAATGATGTCATCTATATAACGACCATAGAAGACCAGGTGCGCTGAGAAAGGGTTGTTGTCCCAAATACACCTGGTCTCCCATATGTGTTGCGTTTGTTACAATATGATTTTTTTTTTATTAATCAGACTTGATAGACAATGGTACGTAGATACCATTTTTGTACGTTGATACAGTTTTCAACAGTCCATTGTTTCTACAGCTACAGTAAACAGGCGTGCTTTCTGTTGTTTGATAACTATGGCAAACAGCCTGACACATAAAAGGGGTGAGTAGGGAGACACGGACACACACACACACACACCATCATGCTTTGAAGATCAGAAGCCACCACTCATGATACAAGAACACTGCCTGATGCTCCAGGAGATTTGTTGCCAATGGAGATCACGAACATACAGTAACAGAAGATAAGTAACCTTTAAGTGTATTTGTACTATTATAGACCATAGGCTGTTCAGTTTGCTAGGCATTTTGCTTGTTATAGATATCTGTCAGTCTTGTATTGTATTCCTAATATTGTAATAGTTTTTGTATGTACAGCATCTTTGTATAGTAAAGCACATTCACATAATGCAGAAATCTCAGCTTCCTTGCTTATACCACAGAGTAACCTTGCTAGATAGACTCAAGCAAAACATTTTGGGGGCTCGTGCCGCGGTCTGTGCTATAGTTCAATTGAAGCAGACCTGTTTTTTCTGTAGTGTGTTGTGTAGCTTGTGCTAGGTAAAATGCTGCGTAAGCTGTTTAGGAAAAGCAAGGCTGCAGAGGGTCCTGGTGGCCAGAAGGAAGTGTGCAGCTTACCTATCTGGGCCAGAGACAATGAGTGGGAGCCTCTTGCTAAAGAATTTGTGAAATATGCTTCTCCCTTGAAGCTGACTTGGGGTGATAAAGTCTCAGATCATTTTGTAGATTTTAACCTTAAGGGGTTGGATTTAAGTAAAGCAGAGAAGAGGACAGTGTCCACAGTGGGTCGGCACTTCCTTAATGCTATTTACATTGAATCACAGAGAAGGGAGAAGGCAGAGGCAGAAGTTAAGGTATTAAAAGACCAGCTAGCAGTTGCTTCAGAGTGTGTGCGTTCAACTGCTAGTCGGGCTGATTATTTGCAAGAGCAGTGTGCAGCCCTCATGACCAAATCAATTAATGCCTTAAGGAAAAGGAAGGGCCGTAAACCTGTTAGTAAAGCCAGGGTACGTGCCATTGTCACTGTGACAGACTCACCCGGGACAGAGGCTATTGGAGGGGACTGAACGCAAGCCTCTTGCTCACCGATTATGGGCCCTAGCATTTGGGGGAATGGTGCTCTCTGTGAGCTATATGCCTGGGGACCCTGGGGTTGGTGTTACTTTGGATTCAGCTCCATGTCCCCCCAAAACACACAGACTCTGGAACCCGTTATATGCCATATTAGAATGATAAGACTGAATTATACTGTTGGGACACATCCTGTGAGGAGATGCTAATGTCATCAACTCCACTCCCCTGTCTGATGTCAGCTATAATGTGTTTAATGTAAATAAGTTTAGTCTAGGTTCTAAGGGTATTCATCTCATTGTTGTTTGTTCTAATTAACCCTGTGTTGATGTTTATGGTAATGTATGTTAATTGAATGAGCTGATCACATTGTCCTCTATACAATGTAGGAGACGGGACGACTCCTATTGGAGCTCATGTTAATTAGGTTAATTAGGTTTTGTTTGTATTGTTAATTGT
This sequence comes from Aquarana catesbeiana, assembly GCF_042186555.1. NCBI lineage: Eukaryota > Metazoa > Chordata > Amphibia > Anura > Ranidae > Aquarana > Aquarana catesbeiana. Next base: position 412,788,075 of record NC_133328.1, on the reverse strand, counting down.
AATTAGCTCCAGCTATTGTGTTTATACTACTGTGTGAAGCTCGGTGCCCACAAGTCTGTCATCTGGTCTGGGTAAATGTTTTAGTAAATTAGCTCATGTTAATTAGGTTAGCTTGGTGTATAAATGTGTGTGAGATCTCAAATAAAGAGTTAGTTCTGATGTACTCCAAGACTGGTGTTGTCTAGTTCTTGGGGGTTCCTACAGCCAGATCCATTGGGCTCGTGTTCCAGAACTTAGGAAGCGGTATACTGACGGAAGCACTCAAGCGGAGTGTGGGACATTCCGTGACATTGGTGGCAAGCAGCGGGAAAGCTTCCTGCAGTCTGGGACATCCAAACCTCCAACTGGATCCAAGATCAGCATAGCAGACTTCAGTCACCCCAGCGGAGATATGGACCTGGCATCAGAGTTTCCGAGGCTGCTGCGGATCATCCTTTCAACATAAACCAGGACTGTGTCTGAGGATGAATACCTGGAGCTCAGGCAGCTGATTCGGGTGAAGCTCTGGATTGGAGCCCTTCAGCTCGCTGGTTTAAAACAGGGCAAGTGCTTTCCGACCCAAGAGAAACGGGCCAGTGACCAATGGGCATTGCGGATGGCATTCCTGGGAGAGCGGCCCCAGGAGCAATGGGGGACTGAGTTGGACAGGCTGGTCCAGCAGGAGATAGAGCTGGACAATCGTTATCGGGCTCTGCAATGGCACGCAGAGGAGGGATATTTAGGGGAGACAACAGAATACTCTCCGGAGGGATATGACTTTGGCGGCCCTGGATTGCTGTGGGAGAGCCTTACAGATCATTTTATGTTTGGCGATGAAGGGGAACCTGACCTTGAGGACCTGAGAGAATATAGAGAAGCTATGCTCCGTCTTGCAGGGGTCTCAGAGCTCAAACCTGATCTGGACCATTTGCTAAGGAAGGAACAGCATCTGGAAAGGGCATACAGGAAACTGCTAGAACAAGTTCAGCAGCATGCCAGAGAATCGGCAGTGGAAAATCTGAAGATTGCCGTCCCCAAACCTGAAGTGCTGACCACAGGGCAGAGTTCTGCTAACCTCTGTCCAGCACTGATAACATCTTCTGGGTTCCATGAACAGGAGATGGTGAACCTCTATCCCCAGACACCAGTTATAGAGATAGGGGATTTAATAGACTTTTCTGCTGAGGAAGAACAACCTGATGAGCCTCCAACAGAAGAGCTGGTATTAGGGCCAAACTTCACTGTGCTCTGCCCAGCACCAACAGCAGTATCTGTGGAGTTACAACAAACATTTCCAGCAGAAGTGCTGGCAACCGGACAGAGGGTCCAAAACCTCTGCCCCACACCTGTGGCAGTTTCGGAGGCCCAGGGTGAGAATGTGGCAATTTCCAGCAGCAGATACAGGGGGAGAAGGGAGAGGAGGTGTGTGTTGTCCCTCCCCAACAGTTGGCCAGGGTGGAGGAAGTGGCCTTCCCTCCCCAGCAAAGATCAGTGAACCTGGGAGACAGTACCATAGACATGTCGTCCAAGCAACCAGATGAGGGAATGGAAAAGGAAGCAGCCAGCTCACCTCCCCAATGGCAGCTACACAGTTTGGGAGTGGAGGAAGCCAGCCTCCTGCCCCAACGGTTAGCCGGAGCGGAAGACGCGGAGTCCCCAGCAGAAGTGCTGGCAAAAGGGCAGAGTGTTACCAACCTCTGCTCAGCACCGGCAACAACTACAGAGTTCCAGGGAGGCGGGGCAGTCAGCCTCCCTCCCCAACAGCTAGCTGGAACAGATGGTGTGGGGTTTCCAGCAGAAGGGCTGGCAACAGGGCCGAGGACTGCTGGACTCTGCCCTCAACTAACAGAGGATGGATTTCCTGTGAAGGAAATGGCTATAATGTGTTTAATGTAAATAAGTTTAGTCTAGGTTCTAAGGGTATTCAACTCATTGTTGTTTGTTCTAATTAACCCTGTGTTGATGTTTATGGTAATGTATGTTAATTGAATGAGCTGATCACATTGTCCTCTATACAATGTAGGAGACGAGACGACTCCTATTGGAGCTCATGTTAATTAGGTTAATTAGGTTTTGTTTGTATTGTTAATTGTAATTAGCTCCAGCTATTGTGTTTATACTACTGTGTGAAGCTCGGTGCCCACAAGTCTGTCATCTGGTCTGGGTAAATGTTTTAGTAAATTAGCTCATGTTAATTAGGTTAGCTTTGAGTCATCCTGGTGTATAAATGTGTGTGAGATCTCAAATAAAGAGTTAGTTCTGATGTACTCCAAGACTGGTGTTGTCTAGTTCTTGGGGGTTCCTATAGCCAGATCCATTGGGCTCGTGTTCCAGAACTTAGGAAGCGGTATACTGACGGAAGCACTCAAGCGGAGTGTGGGACGTTCCATGACAGTCACATCCCAAAATTGGGATTGTGAGGATGTGCTCTCCTCAAATGATAGTGAGGATGAGGAGACAGAGTTTGATATTTCGCATGATGATCTGCTTGTGCGAAAGAAAAAGTATGCCAGACCTCTCATTACTAAGCATAGGAAATGGCAACATGATAGAGAGGATATGGCAGATGGGGAGGTGCATTATCGCAACCCCAGAGATGTTGAATTTGAAGAAGTACGGGAGTTTACACAAACTGAACTCCATGAGCTGGCAAAACAATACAAACAAAGGTCTGGGGAGCCCCTATTGACCTGGCTCCTACGCTTATGGGATGAAGGGGCGGACAGTGTTGTTTTGTCAGGTAAGGAAGCAGTGACTATGGGAGTGTTAACCCATGATTCACAATTGCGTCCGAGAAAAGCCCGGGAGTTTAGCGTGAATTTTTCACTGTTAGACCTCGTGAGAGATGGAATAGTCCGAGTATACTCTAGTCCTACTGACCTGGAAAATACCTACTCCTGGAGATCAATAGGAGAGGGTATTTCCAGGTTACGTGAGATGGGTTGTATAACCGGATTAAAAACGTTTCCAGAATGGATGGGTCCAGATATGGAACCCTTTACGTCTGCTCTGCACTCTAAGCTCATGAAGTCTGTACCATTTAATCTCAAGGCTCCATTATTGTCCTTGTTGGGAGGCCTGGGATTAAACAGCAAGATTCATGAAGCCACAACCCTTTTAAGCCAGTTGGGGGAGCTAGAGGAGGCTAAAACAAAACCTGTCAGGGCAGTAGATAAGGTCAAGGCCAGACAGGAAGAATACAAGCAGAAAAGAACAGAGAAGAAAGGGAATGGGGTAGAGAAGACAGGAGGTGAAGAGAAAACCAGGCTAGTTATTTCTAAGAAACAAATGTGGGTGGACCTATTAAAGGCAGGAGTACTTAAAGATGAGATAGATGGGATTTCTCCTGCAGAAATGCTCAAGAGGTGGAAACATTTAGTAGGGAAAACTGCCAGTGTTAAAAACACTACTCCTAGTGAAGATAACATCAACCTAGACTTAGAGGAAACAGAACAGACCCCTCTTGTTAGCCCCAAACCAATTCCCAAAACTGAACATGAACTCAAACCCAAATCCCTTTATCCTGGGGAGGAGTTAGAGAGAATCAGAAAAGGGGATTGGGAGGTTCCTTATCCTTTATGAAGGGAAGGTGAGTCTCCTGTAATAGCCGTGAGGGCAGTGACAGCAGGAGACAGACGCCCATATGCACCTGTCACTGTATGGTGGGGGAAGTCATCTTCTCCTACACATGTAATGGCTTTAGTTGATAGCGGAGCGGAAGTTACACTTTTGCAAGGAAATTCTTCCCATCACAAAGGAGAATTAATTTATGTAGAAGGTTTGGGAGGGCAAACCACACCAGCAGTTAGGATACGGGTGAAATTGGCTATTGGCAAGAGATCAGCATTTATGACAAATGTTTTGGTATCAGAGTTACCCGAAAATATTCTTGGGATGGATGTACTTCAAGGTCAGTCAATTCAGACTGAAAGAGGTACATTCACATTCGGGTATCCTGATAAAGCGTATCTGGTTAGGGCGGTGAAGGCTGTGGTCAGAGGTCATGCGAAATGGACCCCTGTCTACATTACTCCACCAGAGAAGCCAGTCTGTCTCAAGCAGTACAGACTTCCTGGAGGCCACAAAGAAATTGGGGAGACTATTCAAGAACTGTTGAGAGTAGGGATCCTTAGACCTGCTGTAAGTCTTTTTTCATCTCTGGTGTTCCCAGTAAAAAAACCTGATGGGACATATAGAATGACTGTGGATTACAGAGGTCTAAACAAAGTGGCACCTCCATTGAAGTCAGCTGTACCAGATATGATCTCAATTGTTGAGAAAATTGCTAAAAATGCAGGAGAATATCATGCTGTGATAGACCTGGCTAATGCTTTCTTTTCGATTTTGATAGACCCAGAGTGTCAAGACCAGTTTGCTATAGTGTGGGACGGCCGCCAGTACACTTTCACTGTGCTTCCTGAAGACTATGTTCATTCTCCAACGATTTGTCATGGACTGATTGCACGAGATTTAAGTACCCTGAGTTTGAAAGTCCCTTTGTTCCACTACATTGATGACATCATGATCTCTGGAACAAAAGAAGATGTAACTGAAGCACTGCACCTGCTGATACATCACATGAAGAACAGAGGGTGGGCTATCAACAGAGACAAAGTCCAAGGACCTGCCACAGAAGTGAAATTCCTGGGAATGATGTGGACTGGGCCGCAGAGGAAAATTCCAGAGACAGTTGTGCAAACTGTCCAGGCGCTGTTGCCCCCTACTACCAAAAAGGAGGCACAGAAGTTAATTGGAGTTGTGGGGTTCTGGAGATCGTTCATCCCACATCTTGGACTGATACTGAGGCCTATATATAATGTCACCAGAAAGAATTTCTCATGGGGTTCAGAGCAGCGGACTGCATTCCTGGCTGCTAAAGAAGCTATTTTGCAGCATCAGGGATTAGGACCCGTGAGACAAGGAGTACCATTTCAGCTAGATGTAGTGGAGCAGAATGGTACCATATCTTGGAGTCTATGGCAGCCAAATGAAAAGAAAGGACTGAGAGCAATACCCATTGGATTTTGGTCCAAACAACGGACAGGGGCACAGAAGAGTTACACAAAAGTACAAAAGTACCTGTTTGGGGCCTACACAGCACTTCAACATGTAGAGACCATTACAGGAAAGGACACAGTCACCATCCATACTGCATTGCCAATAGCAGGATGGGTGAGAGATAATGGACTGACCACTAGGGCAGCTGTAGCCCAGAACCAGACACTGATGAAATGGAAGTGGTACCTTAAAGAAAGAGGGGGTATTGCAGCTGGGGATGTTAGAGACATTTCAAAGCAGTTGGCAGGGCTTGTCACTTTTACCAGCACCCGGCCAGAAGAAGAAATTCTTGTGCTGCAGTCATCCCCCATTCAAGAGGCTCCACCCTTTGAGTCTCTGTCAGAAGACATGAAAGAGTCAGCGTGGTTCACTGATGGTTCAGCCATAGTCACCTCGTCTGGATGTAAATGGACAGCAGCAGTCTACAACCCAAGTACAGACACAGTCCTGCAGGAGACCAGAATTGGAGGGTCCAGTCAGTATGCAGAGTTGAAAGCTGTGGTGATGACTCTTCAGGAGGATCCTTCTTCCCATGTCACTATCTACACTGACAGCTGGGCGGTTTTTAAAGGACTGACAACTTGGATGCCCACGTGGAAGTCCAATGAATGGATGATTCATGGAAAGGTGGTGTGGGGAGGCAAGGAAGTCTGGGACTACATCTGGAAGGAAGCTGACTCCCGCACCATAAAAGTGGTGCATGTTGATGCACATGTGCCCCTAGTCCCAGACTTTGAGAACTACAGTATAACAGAGTTGCAGATGAAATTGCCAAAGTGAAGGCAGTTGTGCCAATTGATCCTGTCTTGATGAACTTGGCCAACTGTGCCCACAAGCAATCTGGACATTTGGGGCAGAAAGCAACATATGAATGGTCACAGCAGAGAGGATTGCCTATATCCATGGACATGATAAAGACTGTAATAGGGAACTGTACAGTGTGTGGAGAAGTGCGACAATGGCCATTGCAAAAGTACTCCACCGGGTTGATTAAGAGGGGTGAGAGGCCTGCAGAGATCTGGCAGATTGACTTCATCGGTCCCCTGCCCCAGGGAAACAATGGACTGAGATATTGTTGCACTGCAGTGGACACCTATTCAGGACTTATGCTTGTTCATCCTTGCAAACGTGCAGATCAAGCCGCAACACTTCAACTGCTCCAGAAACTTGTCGTTGCTTATGGTTGTCCCAAACAAGTCCAAAGTGATAACGGCTCACACTTCACCAGATCAACAGTACAGCAGTGGGACAAAGATTCTGGAGTGTACTGGTTGTGCCACATCCCATACCATCCACAGGCAGCTGGTTTGATTGAAAGATACAACAGGCTATTGAAGGACCAGATACGCAAACTTACACCCACACATACACTAAGGGGGTGGGATTGGGTCCTCACACAGGCAGTCATGTTGTTAAATTCTAGGCCAATAGCCAAAAGCACACCATATGAGAGGATGGTAGGGGCTGGGGCACAGATTCCACAGATGGAGTGCAGAGTTCAGTATTTATGTAAGGTTCCTGAAAGAACAGGGCTTAACAGATACCATGTTACTGCTTCCCATGACAGAAACCAAGAGTGATGTATCTGAAGCTGAAGCCTATCTAGGAATGAGAGGGAATCTGGCAGGAAGGTTTGAAGTTACATTTGCATTGACAGATGAGCTTCAAGACAGTGGCTGGGACTCTGACTGGTTAGTGGATACTTCTCAGCAAGAGTGGAAAGTGAGGCTACATAACAGCAAACCTTGCAAAATAAACAGCAGTGATCTTCTGGGAAATATCAGTATATTTCCTCTCCTCCCTATTGATGTTCTTTGGGAGGGTCAGAAGTGGGTACAGGCAGGGGGCAAAGTGTTAGTCAGATATCCAGGCAAGAAGACATTTAGAGGAGAGATTTTAGCTGAAGGGCCTGGATCTACTGTTTATGTATTATTAGAAGGAACAGATAATCCGCTTTGTTTTCCACTCCACAGGCTGTCTCTGATTTGATCCATAGGAAGACCAGAGAAAAGTGGTTACATGATGGAAAGAATGACGGAAGATTGCAAGAGCTGTGGAGAGTAAGGCCTTTGACGTATTACAAGCCTGGACTTGTTTCTAAAGAACTTTAGAATGGACTTTCTAATGAACTTTTTTAGTTAAAGACTGAAACACCTTCTCAGTAACAGAAATGGGAGGTGTTGCTTTCAAGGAAAATGAATGTTTAAAATGAGTTTTCATAGTAATGAAGTGATTTTCTGTATGGAGTCTGAAAGAAAAAAAAATAAAATAGGGCGGAATGTGTTGCGTTTGTTACAATATGATTTTTTTTATTAATCAGACTTGATACATGGGACATAACATTACACAATAGTGGTTGGTCATAGAGATATTGTCAGTTTTTGGCTTGAGTAGATTTCTCAAACAAATGCTGTTTTATACAATGGGGATAGATATCATTATTGTATTCAATTGAGTGTTCAATTAACAGGCTATTGACTCTATAGCTACAGTAAACAAGTAAGACATTACTTGTTTGGAATTCTTTCAGCTTTCAAACTGAAAGAATGGCTGTTAAATTACTGTCTTGGTTTGAGTAGACAATGGTACGTAGATACCATTTTTGTACGTAGATACAGTTTTCAACAGTCCATTGTTTCTACAGCTACAGTAAACAGGCGTGTTTTCTGTTGTTTGATAACTATGGCAAACAGCCTGACACATAAAAGGGGTGAGTAGGGAGACACGGACACACACACACACACAATCATGCTTTGAAGATCAGAAGCCACCACTCATGATACAAGAACACTGCCTGATGCTCCAGGAGATTTGTTGCCAATGGAGATCACGAACATACAGTAACAGAAGATAAGTAACCTTTAAGTGTATTTGTACTATTATAGACCATAGGCTGTTCAGTTTGCTAGGCATTTTGCTTGTTATAGATATCTGTCAGTCTTGTATTGTATTCCTAATATTGTAATAGTTTTTGTATGTACAGCATCTTTGTATAGTAAAGCACATTTACACACTGCAGAAATCTCAGCTTCCTTGCTTATACCACAGAGTAACCTTGCTAGATAGACGCAAGCAAAACACCATAGTTCCATGGTCAGGGTGTGCAACTGCTTTAAGTCCTACTTTATGGGGTATAGATGTGTAGAGAGAACACACATCTAGAGAAACCCATAAATAAGAGGACTCCCATCTGTAGGGTTGTAAAAGATCTATCAAATGGGTCCCATCCCTAATATAGGATGGGAGGGCCTGAGCCAATGGTTGTAAAAATTGGTCTATATATAATGAATAGCTGGTGGTGATGCTATTCATGGATGCCACTATGGGGCGGCCTGGTGGGTTATTGGTGTCTTTGTGAATCTTAGGTAAGTGGTACAGGTATGGGACTTGGAAAAAGGGTTTTTGAAAGAATGCTGCCTCTGATTTGCTGAGAATACCCTGAGCTAGTGCCTGTGAAATGATGACCTTAGACTCCTCAATGAATTGTGCCAATGGGTCACTTTTTAATTTTTCGTAAGTGTCGGTATCAGAAAGGAGGCGGTAGGTCTCTTGGAGATAGTCAGATCTATTTTGTAACACAATCCCTCCCCCTTTATCTGCAGGTTTGATGATAATTTCAGTATTGGTACTGAGGGATTTGAGCGCTTTAAGTTCCTGGAGGCTAAGGTTACGAGTGGAGTAATGAGCCTTAGAAGATTCTAAAGATCAGAGATCTGAGAGTTCTTTGTACACGACTTGATAAAAGGTGGTTAAAAAGGGACCTTTAGATTGGGTGGGGTTGAAAATAGATTTAGGCCTAAAAGAAGTATGTTGAATGGATGGAGTAGACTGGGAGTATTGAGAGCAAGCTATCAGGTCATCATCCTCGTCAGTGTTCCATAGTTCACATAAATCTAAAATGGCTTGATGGTCAGCTGATGTATCCAGCGTAAGATAAGGATCATCTGGCGTGGTGGTGGTTGGCATGGGGGGTCTTCTTATCCTTGATATTGTAATATCTTTTTAGTTTGAGGTCACAGATGAATCTGTTTAAGTCTTTAAATATGGTATGGTCTCTGCTCTTTAAAATCTTCTAAGGCTCACTACTCCACTCGTAACCTTAGCCTCCAGGAACTTAAAGCGCTCAAATCCCTCAGTACCAATACTGAAATTATCATCAAACCCGCAGATAAAGGGGGAGGGATTGTGTTACAAAATAGATCTGACTATCTCCAAGAGACCTACCGCCTCCTTTCTGATACCGACACTTACGAAAAATTAAAAAGTGACCCATTGGCACAATTCATTGAGGAGTCTAAGGTCATCATTTCACAGGCACTAGCTCAGGGTATTTTCAGCAAATCAGAGGCAGCATTCTTTCAAAAACCCTTTTTCCAAGTCCCATACCTGTACCACTTACCTAAGATTCACAAAGACACCAATAACCCACCAGGCCGCCCCATAGTGGCATCCATGAATAGCATCACCACCAGCTATTCATTATATATAGACCAATTTTTACAACCATTGGCTCAGTCCCTCCCATCCTATATTAGGGATGGGACCCATTTGATAGATCTTTTACAACCCTACAGATGGGAGTCCTCTTACTTATGGGTTTCTCTAGATGTGTGTTCTCTCTACACATCTATACCCTATGAAGTAGGACTTACAGCAGTTGCACACTACCTTCATTCCAATCCTCTCTTGAATTCATCCCAGATAGATTTCATCATCCCTGCAACTAAGTTCTGTTTAGAACACAATTATTTTACTTTTGATGGTCATTTTTACTTACAGAAACAGGGGACGGCAATGGGCACTAACTTCGCACCGAGTTACGCCAACCTGACCATGGGACTATGGGAGACCAGGTGTATTTTGGACAACAACCCTTTCTCAGCGCACCTGGTCTTCTATGGTCGTTATATAGATGACATCATTATTATCTGGCACAGTCCCCCTAGTTCTGTATATGATTTCATTACTTTTTGCAACAACAACCCCTTTAGTTTATCTTTTACATCTGTCATGGACCCAGAAACCACCTGCTTTTTGGACTTGGAATTATTCCATACCAATAATCAGATTGCCACTAAGAATTATACCAAACCCACGGCCGGGAATTCCTTTTTATATTTCTCCAGTTGTCATCAATCTTTTTATTTGACAGATACTCTTCCTAAACCTAAGAATCAGAACACTGAACCAACAATTAGATTCATCACGCAATTTCATGTCATGTCATGTCAGTCACAAAAAAATGGAACATATTATCAAAAAACATTGGTCCATTTTGACCCAGGATCCTCATCTATCATCATCTTTACCTATTGTTCCCAAATTTGCCTACCACAGGGCCCCCAATGTAAAGGCAAGAATAGATCCAAGCTAAATTCAAGCCCAGAAAAAATCCCTTATATCTAAACAACTCACCCTTATTCCACTAGTTGGCATGTACAGGTGTAATAAAGCGCTATGCCTCACCTGTTCCCATGTTACACACGGTAGGAAAACATTCCTCTATACAGTACTGCCTGCCATTTTACTACTCATCACCAACAAAACATTTCTGATTTGAACATGTGGGTTATAGAATCTATATCAGATGATTTTTCTCCAGCAGAAAGATTTCAATGCCTGTGTAGGCAAGAAACTTTCTGGATATACACATTAAAAAGCATGACACCTAATGGCCTCAACGAAGAAATAGAGATTAATACAGTTATATAACATGCTCTCTGTTCCTTCTTCTCCTTTGAAATTACCCCTATGATTTGGTCTTTGAGTATCATCATTTTTGATTTTGTACTGCTTTCAGATGTATACTATAAACTCGTGCTGTTAATTCATTATTATGTTTTCTAGGCCCTATAGTCCTCCTTCCGTTTTTTCCCCCCTTTCCTTTTAGTCTATTTTTCCACACTGTACATACTGATTTTTATATCCTTATTTTTTGTCAGCCTTGACCCTTCTTTTTATTTTTGTTTTTCATGTTTAGTTCACATCTCGTTGGCCCACCCTCCCTAGGTTTTCTATTCCCTCTTTGTTTTAGGTCTCCTCAGCGTCTATAATTAGCATTCCATATACATGGTCATTCCTTGTAGATTCGCTCTCCCCTTACCTGTTAATTTATCCACTATATATATATATATATATATATATATATATATATATATATATATATATATATATATATATATATATATATATAAATATATTTTATATTTTTTTTTTTTCATAGACATATTTTTCACATTCTTTTATAATATATTTACACTTCTTCATTCATTCATTTTTTCATCTATAATACCATTATCTTATTATCATTTTTCATGTCTATTTTTATTTTTATCCTATTTTTATTTTCATTTTTATTTTTATTTTTTATTTTTATTTTTATTTTGCATTTTTACTTATATATATATTTTTTTGTTTATTTCTATTTTTTTCATTTTTTTTATCATTTATCATTCTTTTTTTTCCATTTTTATTTCTATTTTCATTTTTTTCTCAGTTCATTTTTATACATATTTTTCATTATTCAGTTCATCCTTTCATTATTTATTTTTATTTTTCTTATATATTTTTATATTTTTTTTCATATTTATTCCCATTTTTATCTCCACATATTCACATCTTTTCTCTCAGCACTTTTTTCTTTTTTCTTCTTCTTTTTATTTTCCCACTGTCATCAAATCTCACCATCTTATTCTTTATTTTATATTTTATTATTTTTTTATTGTTCATCTTTATGCACCTATTTTCCTATTTTTTTCTCTAGTGTTAGGTATGTATTTCCATCAATTTAGTCTATTCCATTATCTGTACCATCATTTGTTGTTATCCTTATAATGATTTCCTTTAATATTGATAGTATGTTTTGCTCTTGGTCTCCAGCTCTTCTATATAAATGATGCTCACTCCATCAGCCTATTAGATCTGAAGAAAATGCGGATGCATTGAAACGCATCATCTGACACGTCCAACGACACTTCCGCTGCTCTCTCTGCAGTGTCAGGTGCGCTCCACGCTGGTCCTCATCTGGTTCCTGTTTCCTGTTCCTGAAGTAAACATACATTGAGACGAATGCTGCTCTATTGGCGTTGATGTCCTTCATTTCAAGGTTCAACTTAACATTTGGTGACCCCGATCCGTGTCTTCTTGTCTGCATCTCCACCACCGGCTCTCCACCCGCTCCAGGAGGGACAGCAACACAGAGGCCTCAGGTGAGAAAACTTATATTTCTCATGTTATATACTGTCTTTTCTGTGCGGTGTTGAGGGGCCGGTTGGGGAGTGCAGCCACAGAAGGTTAAACACGTTTCCTATTGATTTTTGCCTGCATTCTGTCTCTGCATGATTATTGAGAATGTTAAAGGTGCCAGTTATAATTTAAGCATGCTAAAGAATTATCATTTTAAGCGCTTTCCTTTTCTCCTTATCCTCAGAAATGACAATGTATATATATATTTTATAACGGGATGTATACATGCAGGTACCACAATTTCTAAAGAGTGAGTAGAAGTTGATGGCTGCTGAATTTTTGTATGTATGATTTTTAGAACGTTTGTGGTCCTAAGGCGGATAGGTTTGCCTTTAGCGGATAACCACAAATGGGTGAATGACCTGTTGTATGTTCTTTGGGGTAGGTAGTCTAGATAGAGGCTAGTCTATTTCACTCAGAAAGGAGACGTCCTTCTGGGAGTAGAACAAGTGAGATCTCAGATTATTGTACTGGGCTGCTGGTACACAGCCATAAAGATAAGATAAGATAAGAACTCTCTGTCCCGGAGTTCCAAATTATTGTCATTTCTGAAGAGAGTAACGAGAAACTGTAATAGATATGGGAAATTTGCTTGAGAAAAATATTTTACCTGTCATGAATACATTTGGGTTAACAAAAGATAGAGCAAAAAAGTTATTAAAAATAGCAAAAGCAACAGGGCCAAGTATTGCCAAATTACAACCAAGTGCTCCTATCATCAAAATGATGGTGAGTGGAGACCCAGATGCCCTGAAACATCATGTGAAATGGTGTAGACTAACAAAGAAGGAGTATAAAGAGGACCCATCTAAATGGTGGCCGCCAGAGGGTCCCTTAATACACCTACAATTGATGCATGCTTTTTAAAATGTCTGATTGTGGGGGGATTGAATGTTTAGCAGCCTGGGAAGAAGCATCTAGGAAGTATGTAAAACCACCCCCCTATAAAACGTGCTCAGAAAAAGCTGCTTTACATTTAGAAGATGAGGATGAGATGCCCAATGCCTGGGCTTCCCCTTATGACTTAATGAGAAGGGAATTGGCAGGAGCATCTGCTCCTATGGTAGAGCAGGAGGAAGTCACAGGAGGGGAGTCAGCTAGTGATGATATAGGGGAAGCATCTGGTTATCAGCAGGCCACTCAAAGTGTTATGACTGAAACCCCACAGCGTAGACACATAGGTAAACTTGTCTCCAAACAGTTTTCTCCACATTATCGCAGTGAGGAAGCATTGTATGATGTGGATAGTACAATTAAATTTAATAAAGATGGGGATCTCTGGCAGTTTACTCCAGGAAGACCAGGGGCCTTGGCAAGGTTTGACAGAATAGGTAAATCCGGTACTAGTGCTCCCTTAGCCAAGGGTCCCTCGCCAGCTGTAACTAGGCATCAGTCAAAACTCCAAAGATTAGGTTTACAGCGTACCCCAGAAGATAGAAAGAGGACAAAAGATTATATTAGGTCCCAATTACAAGAGGAACGATTCGGTCAAATGCCCTTAAGAGAAGTTGCTTTGCCAGGTGAGTCAGACGGTGATGGAAATTACACAGCCAACATAGGGAAAGTTTACATTCCCTGGAAACCCAATGAGATTAGGGCAATTGTTGGTGACCTACCTAATCTTGAGATATGCTCAAAGAAGTGATACAAATGGTTAATGTGGATAGAGAAGACACAGCAAGCCACATATAGAGACATGTGGATCCTAATTGATTGTGCTGTGCCTGAAAAATATGTGGATGTATGGAATGTATTTGCAAGGAATAAGGGAGCATATGATCAAGGGATAATGAAGGTGGAAGATCCACCACCAGACCCGGTTGTGTATGAAGAGACAATTAGCAGACTGAATGAAATCTTAAAGGATTGGATAACAACAACTTTTGATAAGGGACAAGACATGCGGGTGTTGATGGATGTTGTTCAAAAGAAAGGTGAGGATGTGTTAGATTATTGGAATAGATTTAAGGATGCTATCCAGAAGCATACTGATTGGATGGCAGATGATGAAGGTGATATGAAACGGCCTGAGTTGGTGAATGTTTTGGTGGGTGGAATGTTGTCTGAGATTAGAGAGGAAATAGAGCTCCATACAGTGGGGTGGAGAAAGAAAGCTGCCACTGAATTAGTCGAGATAGCTCAAGCAGCCTATGACGTATTGCAGAAAAAAAGGGATAAAATAGAAAAGAAGTAAAAAACTAAAATGATGAATATACAACTACCAGAGGTTAAGGAAAAGGTCCCTGAATCTAAGGGAGTGCCAGTATCTACGGTTCAGGTAACGCCACAGGGTGTACCGGTGGCAGCTCCTCCTTATCCGCCTTCGAGAGTGGTATATATCTCTGTGACAGACTCACCCGGGATAGAGGCTTTTGGAGGGGACTGAATGTGAGCCTCTTGCCTACAGATTATGGGCCTTGGCATTTGGGGTACCCTTGAGGTGTTGTTACTTTGGCTTTGGGTCCTTGTCCCCCAGGATACACAGACTCTGGGGACCTTGTATTTGCGTCATACTGTTGGGACTCATACTGTGAGAAGATGCTAATGTCATCAACTCCACTCACCTGTCTGATGTCAGCTATAATATGTTTAATGTAAATGAGTTTAGTCTGGCTTACCACAGGTTCTAAGGGTATTCAACTCATTGTTGTTTGTTCTAATTAACCCTGTGTTGATGTTTATGGTAATGTGTGTTGAATAGTCAATGAGCTAAGAGACATAGTCACCTAGGCTGTATAAAGAATTAGATAATTAGCTCATGTTAATTAGGTTACAGTTGTATTGTTAGAGGAGGTTCCAACGGCATATAAAGTCTTGTAATTTTGATTCTAAATAAAACAATTCATGTTAGCATCTAAGCAAGTGTCGCCTTGTTTTGTGCTTGGAAGCATTTGGAATATCTGATATCTGTATCCAGACTACAAGGACGTGGTGTACTGACGGAAGCACTCAAGTGGAGTGAGGGACGTTCCGTGACAATCTCTAATTATGGGACACCACAGCATAAGCGGGGCAATTGGAGACCAAATGAAGGGCAACGCAGGAACCCTAGGATTCGGTCCCGATACCAACAAATCATCCCAAATAGAGTAAGGCCCCCAACCCTACAGCCTCGTGCCTCCCCCACTTGCTTCAAGTGTGGACTGAGTGGACATATAGCACGGGACTGTAGGGGGCACTAGGATGAGGCGGGATGTGGTGACAATATAGATGACCCATTTTTATATCAAGCTCTGGCTGCCATTGAAATTGATTCTGTTGATGAGCCAATGGTTGAAATAAATGTAAACGGTATTGATTTGCGTTGTCTCGTAGACACAGGAGCTTCTCGCTCCCTTTTGAATGTTTTTAACCCAAACTTGCCTCTCTCCAACAAAAGGGTTGGAGTAAGTAATAATGTAATCTCGGCAGGGGTTACACAATCAGTGCCGGTGACACTGGGAGAACATTCAACAGAACACTCATTCGTATTGTCTCCACATTCCTCCTGTAATTTATTAGGACGAGATTTACTATCAAAAATGGGGGTAACAATTGCTTTATCTCCAGGAAAAACTATTATTGACATACCGCGCAGGTTAAAAGAGGAAGCAACTGATCTGTTGTTCATGCCTCTATTGATAGCTGATATGGAGGGAGGAATTCCAGAAGAGGTCGAACAAAAGATTGACCCCTCCCTATGGGTAACAGGAGCAAACACTCCTGGCCTTATGCAAGTTGCCCCTGTACGGTTAAATAGAGACCCCACACTGCCAGTACCGAGACTACCTCAATATCCTTTGTCCCCTGAATTAGTTGAAGGTATTAAGCCAGTAATAGAGGAGTTACTACAGGAGGGTGTTCTTACTCCTTGTAGGAGTTCAGCTAACACTCCTATCTATCTGGTTCCCAAACCTATAAAAGCAGGAGAAGGCAGCCGTCGCTGGAGGTTGGTGCATTATTTGCGTGCTGTCAACAAGGTAATTATACCATCAGTACCTGTGGTACCAAACCCCTCTACCATACTGGCAACTATACCTCCCTCAGCAACTCACTTTACTATAATTGATCTTGCCTCGGCTTTATTCAGTGTCCCTGTTCATCCAGATGATCAATGGTTGCTAGCCTGCACGTTTGAGAAAAGACAACTTACCTGGACAAGATTGCCAATGGGGTATCATGATTCCCCCAGTTGCTTTTCTCAGGCGCTCAAGGATAAATTGGATGAGTGGCAGCCACCCATGGGATCAATACTAGTACAATATGTGGATGATCTCCTGCTAGCATCCTCTGATGAACAGGCTTGTACTGAGGATTCCATCTCTTTAATGAATTTTCTGGCCAGTATTGGACAAAAAGTAGATGCCACAAAAGTGCAGTGGGTTAAATTACTGTGTCTCCAAAGGTATCAAACATCTTACAGATAAAAGAAAAAAGGTAATTGCAAAGCAACAAATGCCCACAACCTTAAAACAGTTGAGAGCATTCCTTGGATTGGTAGGATATTGCAGGCAGTTTTTACCCCAATATTCTACAATTAGAGGTCCCCTACAAGACTTGTTGAAAGGACACACAAAAAGCAATTACAAGTTCACCTCTGATGAATTAACCCCAGCAGTCAAGGAAGCATTTAAATTGATTAAAAGATCTTTGTTAACTGTACCTAGTTTAGGTTTACCTGACTATAGCAAAGATTTTTATCTCTTTTGTACAGAAGTGAATGGCCATGCGAATGGGGTATTAACACAGCATTTCTGTGGCCAACATCGTCCAGTAGGGTATTACAGCTATCCCCTGGATAATGTGGCCAGGGGACTTCCTGGTTGTTTAAAATCAGTAGCAGCGGCTGCTCTGCTGGTAGAAAAAACTGCTGACATTGTACTGGGCAATACTTTGTATTTAATGTGTCCGCATGACTTGGAAGCTATGTTGAACAGTGCTTACACTAAACATTTTTCTGTTCAACGAATAACACATTATCATTTGGTTTTACTATCATCTTCCAACCTCAAAATCCAACGCTGCCAGACCTTAAAAACGGCCACCTTCTTGCCAGAAGATGACAATGAGGAGATTGAGGATTCTGCCTACCTGACCCATGATTGTGCTAACTCTATTGACAGTGTGACCAAGCCTGACTTGCGGGATGAACCCATCTCTGGTCTGCAATCTTGTGCTGACCTGTTTGTAGATGGATCATCCATTAGAAGGACCGATGGCCTTACACTTGCTGCTTGTGCAGTGGTAAATGGTGACAATAAATTACTACACGCTGAGGTTCTGCAGAATTCAAGGTCAGCACAGGCAGCAGAACTAACTGCTCTCTGTGTTGCTTTGGAGCTTGCAAAAGGGGCTACTGTAAATATCTATAGCGACTCAGCCTATGCTGTAGGCATAGTGCATAGTTTTGCACAACTCTGGCAAGAGAGAGGTTATCTGACAGCAGCAGGAACTCCTATACAGCATAAAGCGTTAATTGTCAGATTATTGGCAGCGGTCCAGCTGCCTCTTAAAGTGGAGTTCCACCCACTTTTACAACTCTTCAGCATCCCTCACTAAACTGTGCACTGTAAACGAATTGGATATTTTTAAATTTTTTTTCTCATCACCTCCTGTATATCTGCTGTATTCATTTTTCACTTCCTCCTCCCTCGCATCATTTCCTGTTTGCAATGCCTTCTGGGAAGGGGCGGCAACTTCCTCTGACACTGCCGTTGCTATGGAAACCTGACCTGAAACCTATTACACTGCTTGTGCTGCACTGAGCATGTGCGAGATCTGCAAGGATGAGATCCAGGAAGAAATATAGTCTGGCTTCAGATGCCCACACTTAAGATGGCGACGGCCTGCTGCAAGTTTATAAAATAACAAACTACTGCTATAAACTAACAAAACAGACCTTAGTTTACAGACTAACTTTACTAGAATACATTAAGCTTGTGTATTATAGGGGTATTTTTATTTAAAAACTATAATTTTGGCCGGAACACCACTTTAAAGTTGCAGTGATTAAATGTAAAGCACACACCAGAGCAGATGATAGTATATCGCTTGGGAATGCTTTAGCTGATCAGTATGCTAAAGATACTATACATTCTTATGAGCCAACTACAGCATTTCCAACATTTCTGCTCACAAATCTTCAAGTGGATCTGGACATTCTATCTGCCCTACAGGCAAGCTCACCTCACATATCCTCTTGGACCACAAAGGGAGCTGTTTGTGGGGCAGATGGTCTGTGGAGACTAAAAGACAGACTAGTTGCTCCTCTGACTTTGTTCCCTTTTTTGTTTGCTTTGAGCCATGGGCCTTGCCATGTCTCAACAGGAGGGATGTGTTGGATGGTAGCCAGACACTGGTGGGTTCCAGGTTTTCATGCATATGCTGCTGAACAGGTTACTGAATGTTCTATATGTCAAATGCATAACATTGGAAAGTCAGTGCCCACTCCCATGAAGCATATTCCACATACTGAGGAGCCATTTCAAATTGTGCAAATTGACTTCTCAGATATGCCCCCTTGTGGTCGATTCCAGTATATTTTGGTTTGCATTGATCAATTTTCAAGTTGGCCCGAAGCCTGGCCCAAGGTGAGAAATGATGCCAGAACTGTGGTAAAATGTCTAACGAGGGAATTGATCCCAAGGTTTGGTATAGGGTCAATATTTTCCTCAGATAGAGGGACGCATTTTGATAACAAACTCATGGCAGAAGTAGTGAACATTTTGGGTATGAAACAGCAATTGCACACTCCTTACAGACCTCAGGCTAGTGGGATGGTGGAACGCAGCAATCAAACCCTGAAGAGGTATTTGGCCAAAATAACTGCTAATGGACAAAGCACATGGGTAGAAGCATTACCTATAGCCTTGGCGACCATTAGGACCACCCCTAAGGAGAAACATGGACTGTCACCTTTTGACATATTGTTTGGGCGACTGCTTAAAAAACTACATTCATCACTTGTGCAGCCAGAAACAGTGACTTTAATAAATGGTCAAGATTCCATAATAGAATATGTTTGCAAATTGGCAAATGTGTTTTCTGATACTTTTTCCAGAGCCAAAGCAGGACAACCTGTGGACACAAGTGAAGGAACCCACGGACTAAAATCAGGAGATTGGGTATATATCAAGAATCACACACCCCGGACTACTTTGTCCCCTAAGTGGAAAGAACCATTTCAGGTCATTCTTGTGTCTCCTACTGCAGTGAAGCTGAAAGACTATAAGTATTGGGTGCATGGTTCACACTGTAAGAAATCTGTGGTTCCAAGAGAGAAAATAAGCCGGTCTGCTACTGGCAAGAATTGTTCTGTACCTTTACCTTCCAGGTCTCCTCCACTGACTCGTGCTTGAGCAAAAAGATTGCAGAATGAATCTCCTAGGGCCTAAACTGAATGTGAAGCTCTGGAGTGTTATCCTCTGCGGTGGAGCGGTGGTATGGATTACAGTCATGGCATATGAATGGACATACAAGAAGGAAAAGGGTAAGATACAAGACACTTTCCTTTTGAATGCTACTGTAATGGAAGAAATGTCACAACTTGAACCAGTTTCAGATACTGACCTAAGAGCACGGAGGGAAGCAGCACATGAGTATCATGCCAAACTAGCAGAGCCTTTCCATAACTCTTTTGTATCTATGCACCTGCAAGCTGCCAAGAAACTGAATGACTAAATGCTGGATATGCACACATGCACCTATTTCTCATAAGACTATACCTCTGTTAGGAATACCTAGCACTTTAACTGAAATAGAGGACAGTGCACACTTCGGTGAAGTCAGTAGAACACTGATTGACAGAGCTATTTCACTTTTACTGTTCACAAATGCTCTATTCAGGAAACCAGCAGTCTGCATTAACTTTACTCAAACTTATACACCTGAGTTACTTTCCCAGGGTTACCAGAGTACTACCCGACCAATTGGGAACTCCAACTGTATGGATAATGTCGATATCAGGTACCGGTTTGATGATAAGGATATTGTGTGGAGTACTGACAGATACCAAGAATTGCATGACCACACACATCTTCAACATTCCCGGCAGAACAATATGAAACTATTGATGTGTTTGCAAGGATATAATTTCAATAAAGCTTGTGCTGCCCCACCAGGCTACTACTTTATATGTGGAAAGAAAGAATACAATTGGGTTCCTTTGAATTCCAAGGGGGTTTGTTACTTTGGTAGAGTCATACCTGCTACCTGGTATATGGAGGATAATGACTTTCAAGAAACACAGCTTCACAAAATACCTATACACTTTCTTAAAAAAGACTTTGTGCACCTTATCAAAAGGAACTTTGCTGGTCAGTCAGTTCCAGGAGAAGATGAACCCCCAAGACAAGAAGAAGAAGACTCTGAAGTTAATGTAAAAGATGACAATTATCCTAATAGGCCTACATCTTACCCTGAGTCAGATGATAATTTTACAAATATTGAATCACATGATAGAGAGATTAAACCATTGTTCTCTATACCTTGGGTGAATAGATGTTGCATCAAAAAGGCTTTTAGTTTCATCATTGATTTGGCAGACTTAATGGACAATATTACTGCCCTGTATGATAGAAACTTTATAGCTCTTGCTACCGAATTAAAAATGATAAAAAAAGAGGTTCTGCAGCACCGGCTGGTGCTGGATTATCTCATGGCCAGTCAAGGAGGAATATGCACCATAGTGGGAACTACCTGTTGTATCTACATTGGAAATGATACTAAGGCTGAAGATGCTATTATTTCACATGTTGAAAAGGTACAACAAATGAAGGTTAATTTTCACAAAGAGCATACCGAAACTGCTTGGGTTGAGGGTGGCTTGGAAGGCTGGCTCTCCAGGCTCAATCCTCTCAACTGGTTTTCTGGTATTGCAGGATGGTTTTCTGGTATTTTACACCTTAGTCTATATATTGTTGGAATTATAGTCCTCATAATCCTAATAGTTAAATGTGCACCTATGGTATGCAAATGTTGTTTGAAGATAACCAAACATGCTTGTACTAATATTGGTTCTTTTGAGCCCTCGAGGTCTCGAGTCAGAACTGCTCATGAGATGGTGGTCCGTATACCTGGAGATCAACCTAAAGACACAGAAGAAGCTTAAAAAGGATACCGAAAGAATTCTAAACAGAGGTGGGGCTGTGAAGATATGAAATATATGAGCCATATCTTGTTATGTATCTAGAATTCCTCTTTAACATGTAAATGTATTTCTTATAATTTTGAGTAAAATGTTTCTGAATTCTTTTGGTATTGCAACACATGTGGCTGTCTTGGTTGGCCTCCAGTTGACATGAAATGTTCTGCCAATGACATGATACAATTCTCGAAAAATATGTTGATCCCTTTTAATAAATGTGTAATTTGTGAGGTGAACAGAGACAGGGTGCAGAGTATTGACCAGTTTTCTTCTAACATCACTGGTAGAAATGATTGTATTGATAAACTGATAACCTGTGAGTCTAGATATGTGGTGTATCTGATTATATGTCCCTGAGGTAAACAATATGTAGGCTGAATGACTAGAAGACTAATGCCTCGTACACACGAGCGGACTTTGCAGCAGATTTGGTCCGACAGTCTTTCCACCGGACTTTCCGGCGGACTACCTGAACGGACGGACTTGCCTACACACGACCGGACACGACCAGACTTTCCGACAGGCTAGGTCCGCCCGTCTTTCCGATGGACTTTCGCCGGAGTTACGGCGGACTTTCAGAATGAATGGACTTGCCCACACATGGACAAGTCTATTCATTTTGAATGTGACTCGGGTAAGACGGGACTAGAAGAGGAAGTCAATCTTGCCGCTTTTATCGGCGAGATTGACACCTTGCGAGCCCCGTCGCGGGTCATACCAGGCCCTTAGGTCTGGTATGAATTTTAAAGGGAACCCCCTATGCCGAAAAAACGGCGTGGGGTCCCCCCTAAAATCCATACCAGACCCCGATCCGAGCACGCAGCCCGGCCGGTCAGGAAAGGGGGTGGGGACGAGTGAGCGCCCCCCCCTCCTGAACAGTACCAGGCCGCATGCCCTCAACATGGGGGGG
This sequence comes from Aquarana catesbeiana, assembly GCF_042186555.1. NCBI lineage: Eukaryota > Metazoa > Chordata > Amphibia > Anura > Ranidae > Aquarana > Aquarana catesbeiana. The sequence continues at coordinate 412,765,759 of NC_133328.1, read as the reverse complement.
TTGGTGCTTTGGGGGAGGAGGCGCCCCGCGGGGCCCCCCCACTCCAAAGCACCTTGTCCCCATGTTGATGAGGACAAGGGCCTCTTCCCGACAACCCTGGCCGTTGGTTGTCGGGGTCTGCGGGCGGGGGGCTTATCGGAATCCGGGAGCCCCCTATAATAAGAGGGCCCCCAGATCCTGGCCCCCCACCCTATGTGAATGAGTATGGGGTAAATGGTACCCCTACCCATTTACCTAGGGAAAAAGTGTCAATAATAAAACACACTACACAGGTTTTTAAAATAATTTATTAAACAGCTCCAGGGGGGTCTTCCTCCGGCTTCGGGGGTCTTCCTCCGGCTTCGGGGGTCCCTCCGGTTCCTCTTCTCCAGTTCCTCTTCTCCCGGCATCCGGTTGGTTCTTCTCCGCTCTCTCTGGCCTCTTCTCCCGGTGTTCCACTTCTTCTGCCGGCTCCTCCGCTGTATTCATGCCGCTCTTTTGCCAGCGGAGGTCCGGACTTCTGAGCTTCTTGTCTTCTTCCGTCTTCTCTTCTCCAGATGTTGACACGACGGTCTCTCCGGCTGGACTGCTCTCTGAGCGCTCCGATGTGACTTATATAGGCGGAGACCCCACCCCCTTATGCCGTCACAGTCCCTGGACATGCTGGGACTGTGACGTTTTAGGGGGCGTGGTCACCGGGTGATGAAGAAGACAAGAAGACAAGAAGCCAGAAGTCCGGGCCTCCGCTGGCAAAAGAGCGGCATGAAGACAGTGGAGGAGCCGGCAGAAGAACTGGAACACTGGGAGAAGAGGCCAGAGAGAGCAGAGAAGAACCAACAGGACGCCGGGAGAAGAGGAAGCTGAGGGACCCCCGAAGCTGGAAGAAGACCCCCCGAAGCCGGAGGAAAACCCCCGAAGCTGGAGGAAGACCCCCCTGAGCTGTTAATAAATTATTTTAAAAACCTGTGTAGGGTGTTTTATTATTGACACTTTTTCCCTAGGTAAATGGGTAGGGGTACCATGTACCCCATACTCATTCACATAGGGTGGGGGGCCGGGATCTGTGGGCCCTCTTATTATAGGGGGCTCCCGGATTCCGATAAGCCCCCCACCCACAGACCCCGACAAACAACGGCCAGGGTTGTCGGGAAGAGGCCCTTGTCCTCATCAACTTGGGTACAAGGTGCTTTAGGGTGGGGGGCCCCACGGGGCGCCCCCTCCCCAAAGCACCAACCCCCCATGTTGAGGGCATGCGGCCTGGTACGGTTCAGGAGGGGGGGCGCTCACTCGTCCCCACCCCCTTTCCTGACCGGCCGGGCTGCGTGCTCGGATCGGGGTCTGGTATGGATTTTAGGGGGGACCCCACGCCGTTTTCTTGGCGTAGGGGGTTCCCTTTAAAATCCATACCAGACTTAAGGGCCTTGTATGCCCCGCGCTCGCCGCAATAGGAAAATTTGTTTTTCCTATTGCAGCGAGCGCGAGATGCAATACCCTGCCCTTGCGTCGTATCTGGTCCGTCGGACCAGCATACAGACGAGCGGGCTTTCCGTTGGACCAGCATACAGACGAACTGACTTTCCGTCAGAAACTGAGTCCGACGGAAAGATTTCAAACATGTTTGAAATCTAGGTCCAGCGGACTTTTGGGGAAAAAAAGTCCGCCGAAGCCTACACACGATCGGATTGCCAAGTATGCCGGGAAGTCCGCTCGTGTGTACGCGGCATAAGGAACCAAATTAGGGAACATTTTTATAATTTTAGAATAGGTTTTAAAAACATACCCTATCATGACATTTTCTTGATCACTATGGTAGAGACCTAAAAGGTATTACATTCACCCCAATAGATCATTTGCTACCCCCCTGGAGAGGCTATAACCAAACTAGTGAAATATCCAAATGAGAAATGTGGTGGCTTTACAAATTAAAAATGTATTTCCCATTCGGCCTGAATAATGATTGGGGCATCACTTGCTTTATAGATACTAGCTAAAGTTCCTTATTATGTTTTCCCTCGATATGTTTAGTGTTCTGGAATTTTGGAGTTAGTGATTCAAATTATCTAAATTTTGTGTGTTTTTCCTCCTTTGTACTGACATATGTTTTATGTGTTTTTATTTCTTCCTCCTTTTTTAATTAATTTTTATTTTGTTTGTTATAATCTGGGGGTTATTTTATTATTTGCGATTATATAGTCTATCTTGATCTACAAATTTGGGATTGTATTATAGATTACATATATTAGAATTGTAGCACTTACCCCCGAAGGAGCGGCTGAATATTATTATATCTGAAAGTCACATTAACCACTCAACCTTTGCAGCCCATAGATTTAAAAGTCACAGTCCTTAGAGCTTTTTCTCAATGCTTTATTCATCAAACATAAACTGGGATGGGAGAAGGATTTTCTTAGAGATGCTCTTCTATGCTCTTCTATTACATTGTCACTTTTCCATGAATCATACAAGAGAAACTGTGCATAATTGTGGACAATTAAGAAATCATTACTCAATGATTTCTTCAATCAGGGACGGTGGAAGCAGATTTGATAGAGAATGAGATGATAAAGAGGCACTCTGAATAACTTCTTCATCTGGACAACTTTTAAAGAACAGTCCATATCTCTACATGTGTGCTTGCAGCTTCACCGCTACCCTTTTACCACTACTTCCCACCAACATGGTACTTCCAGGTTTAGCTAAAGGAGAGCAAATCTGAATAACTCCTCCCGCTTGACTGATTGGAATCCCGGGACAATGCTGAACTCAAAGTCATAGGCCATCACCGCCCATCTCACTGACTTGTGCACCAACAACCCTCAGTCTCTGGCAATACCTTTCCCTTGGGCTTTCACTCACTTGATCGATAGTCCATGTGCCACTCATAAACGATCAATCGCCCAGTTTCTTTCCGCTTGGTTGCTACATCATCCGTAATGTTTCTCAGTTCCCTTTATCTCTTTGTGGCCCGTTCCCCTCCCCGCAGGGGCGGCCTACGACATCCACGACTACACGTGGCAAGATGTCATCTGTTCCTCCGTAAGAACTGGACCTCAACCCTTCTCGCTAGGGCGAAGCTCCCTTGGCTCCCCAGAGGGGAAACCGCCAACTCCCCTCCGGGAGCCAAGCTGGCTCTCCCGCTCCTCAGAGCTGGGCTGGACTCACACTGGACTCAGGACTTTTTATATGTCCCAGGATTACCAAACAAATTAATGATTGGCCGAGACCAACACATAAACACCTGTCACTCAAATAAAGAAATCAGCAATACAGGCCTACTGCAAATAGCATCAGCCTGTGTAAATTTACCTGATATAATAAACTAACAAGAAAGGTCACCTATTGAAAAGTAGATGCCCGCTACAGAATATATTATATTCATATTTAAGGTCAAAATCTCACACGCTGCGTTGCTTATTCTGAATGTGAGTTGATAATTTTCTAATCTAATCTTTTCGTTTTTAGTCTTTTATTTACTAGCGGATCTTTGTAAGTCGCCATGGACCATTGGAAAATGATGCCTGTAATCTATTTATAGTACTACTACAGCAAAATCTATTTTATAATGGTGGTAAGTCGATAAGTACAGTTGGAAAATGGCGCCCATTCACAGTAGAGCTACAGAGCTACGGTATGTCACGCTGCCATGGTAACCGGCTTTTGTTTTTGGCCCCTGATGTAAGTATACGAGCAGCTATTATCTTGTGGATTATAATGTGAATGTATTAGTTTATGGTGGTTTCATTGGAGATCACTCTGCTGTACCTCTGAGCTGTATGTATGTTAACCCAAGTGTGAAATAAATTTCTACACTATTAGTTCCTTTTAATTTGGGCTTTTACTTCCCATGAGGTTATACTGCTGAGGCTATGCTGTTGAATAGCGTTAGGACGACCACCCCACGTTCGGTTTGCGTCAGAACTCTCAAACATTGCTAAAGTTCGGACCCGAACCCTATTTAAGTCTATGGGACCCAAATTTGAAAAACCAAATGTCCCCATTTTGAAGGCTTATATGCAAGTTATTAGCCATAAAAAGGATATGGAAGCAGCCTGAGTACTGCCCTGGGGCACATATATCAATGCAAACATTTTTTTAACCACTTCTGGACCACCGCACGCCGATATACGTCCTACATTTGAAGGAGGATATCGTTATTATAGCAGCAGGTAGCTGCCATACCCCGGTATCCTCTTGTTCGGCCAGCGGTCCACTTCAAGATAAAAGTGGTCTCTGTGGCAGATTCACCACGAGATCACTCCCGCCGCTCTCCAGTGCCCTCTGCCGCTTACCAGAGCCGTCGGCAGCAGCGGAGGCGATCGGATGCTGTGCCTACCTTGGCATGAAGACAAGTGAGGGGAATATGGCCCCCACCCGTCTCCATGACATTGCAGTGCGGAAGCGACGTCAAAATGTCATTTCTGCCCATAGCTCTTAAAGGGTCGTTTTTTTTAATTCTTTTTTTAAATAACAATTTGTTTTTTATTGCATTTTAGTGTAAATATGAGATCTGAAGTCTTTTTGACCCCGGATCTCATATTTAAGAGGTCTTGTCATGCTTTTTTTCTATTACAAGGGATGTTTACATTCTGGCGGGCCAGATGGTCCCTGGAGGCTGTGGTTGTGGGGGTTTGTGGGCAGATCCCAGCCCCCTCCCCATGTGAATGAGTATGGGGTTTATTGTATCCCTACCCATTAACCAAAAAAAATTGTAAAAAATAAAGACAGGAGGCAGTTTTTGACCATTTTCCTTATTAAAACAATAAAAAAAAATGTCCCCCGATGTAGATCCATCGTAAATCACGATGCCCGCCGTATTGCCAGACCCCCCCAAAAAAACACTCCATCCACGAAGAAGGCTAACGGTCGAATGCCATCTCCGCCATTTGACAGTTCTTAAATAGGTAAGGGGCGCCACTTGGTGACTTCACCTGGTGGCACCGCCCCCTTATGACATCACTGACCAGTGCATGCTGGGTCAGTGATGTCACCAGGTGGCCCCGCCCCTTACCTATTTAAGAGCTGTCAAACGGCAGAGCAGGCATTTGGCGGTTAGCCGTTCTTCGTGGGCGTAGCATTTCTTTTTTCGGGTCCGGCAGTGCGCCAGGTGTCATGATTGATGGTGTGTCTACATCAGGGGACATTTTTTTTTTTTTTTTTTAATAAGGGAATTGTCAAAAACTGCCTCATGTCTTTATTTTTGACATTTTGTTTGGGTGAATGAATAAGGGTACAATATACTCCATACTCATTCACATAGGGAGAGGGTCGGGATCTGGGGGCCGCCTTGTTGACAGCTGATGACTCAGCCGTTATTAAGGATGCAGCGGCCTGGCTTTCCCAACCAGCTATTCACTGTGCCCTGATTGGGCAAAGTTTAAAATGCACTGTGCAACACAGGCAAATTTGCGTGCTCGGTGAACGAGCAAACAGGTGACGATTGGCCCGAACTTTTGCTTGGCTCTACTGTTGAAGACTGCTGTCCCCATTGGAAAAAGGAAAAGGAAGAAATCTTTTTAAGTGTGATTTTAAATGTCCCATGCTGCTTGTAATATGGTGGCTTGAATAATGGTGAGTGCACATTCACTTTTTATTGTGAAGGATTTCACCACTACTTTGGGTGATATGAATGTTGTTGCTGTTAATAATCTGGCAGCCATTCATTTTAGTGAGCCATTCACTTTGGCTAGAAGAGGCACCATTTTTGTCTTATTATATAATAAATACATCTGGTGGAGGTTATCATCTTAAGGTGTTTTTGCACTATATGGACTTTAATAATTTTTTGTCTAGCATTGCATATTTATTTCTCATTTGTTTTGTTCTTAGACCATTATTGCAAGTGGCGTACATGAATTAGTGCTGACACATATTTCATTACATTTACAAGCACTATTGCCTACTGTTATTCTGGGCAGCAGTCCAGCATACTATTCCTACCCTGAATAGTTTCAGATCCGGAAGCATGCTCAGAGTTGTATCCTCTCTTGTTTCTACAACACTGTCTCAAGCATTTACACAAGATCAAGATGCGCATGTGTGTATGTGTATGTTCAAATGGAATTGAACCAGAAACAAATCAACAAATAAAAAGACAGTACCACTTGAGGGAAATCAAGCACTGATGCAAACAGCAAGGGTATGTTTATTTTTATGACGAATGATATTCTCTGTTTTTCCATACTAGTCCAATATCAAAAATGAAGAGTTTACTAAGGTGAAGAAAATTCTCATACGACAGAATAAAAAATCAAAAGTGATGGAATGTGTAGTATATTTGTATTGTATTTTCAAACGAGAACTGTAATGATTAAACAAAAATTATACTATCTGGTAGTGCTTGTCCCATTGGATAATATCGGATGAACTGTTGTGATTGGCTCTCAAAAGCTGTGTACTAACGATCAAATTATTGTAGGTTTACTTCGAAATCTGTATTTTTTTGGATGATTTTCTGATTGTGTGTACGGGCCATTAGGTTACTAAGAAAAATAGTCTGGTCACACCATAGAAATGCAGCTCTTGTAAACCACATTGAACCTACAATTGCTGGTATTTCTGACAACTTCATAAAAACATGAGAGCTGGCATGTTGATGTGTCTTGTTTTTAAATAAGCATATTGAAAATTGTCAATGTATTTACAGTCAAATGTTGATAAGAGTCTAGTCAAATTCCCCCACTTGTCAGTGGACGATCACCTTCTTGAAGAATTTAAAAAATCAGCCGTGTACATTAGTGTCAGACATTGCTCACAAATTCCACAATATCCTAGACCCTGAATTTTGTGTTTTGCAGAATGTTGCTGTCTGTAATCGGGGAGGTTCCTCCTGATAAGCTTACTGAAGTAAAGGGTGATGTACAGTATATGCATATATTATGTACATTGATTCTGCTTGCAAGGAGCAACATCCATTTCCTAGATTTCAGCCCTAGAGCCTGGGTTTTAATACACACAGTGGCTCGTTTGCAAAATAACTGTCTGGCCCTCCATACTATGACTCTGCCCCATCCATGATGCATCTTTTTTTTTAGTACCCTACCATATGTACCTACATTCTCATCAAAAATGCATGACCATTCAACCCCAAGCCATCCACCCTCCTCTTTATCTTGCCATTCATAATCACTCATAGATGTAATCAGGAAACAAACCATTCCTCCCGACATTCCCCATTTCCTAGTGTTTGTATGAATATTTGTAAATGTTATCTTGTGTTTACTGTGTTATATTAAGGCTATTTAAATAATGTAACTGTTTTTTATCTTCTTAAGTATACCAAAAACTTTTGTTTCATGACGTACATCCAACTTCTTGCTAACTGTTCCCTCCTTACTGTATCCTTCCCACTAAAGACAGGTACTCTTCATGGGACTCCGATATACTCTGGTCACAACCCATGTATTGTTTTCAGCATAATCTAAAAACTTAGTTTATTGGGACACAGTTGGATGAATGGCAGCATGCTTTCCACTATTCACAAAAGTTTGTGAAAAGTTTTACTCTATTCACAAAGTTTTTGTGAATGGAGTAAAGGACGGGAAGGAGAGGGTTCCCATAAAGACACCCTAGACACAGGTGTAGAGCTACCCCCAAGGCATGGCTCCCAACTGTCCCTGATTTCGAGGGACTGTCCCTGATTTGGAAAAATGTCCCTCTGTCAGTCATTCCTCCTCATTTGTCCCTCATTTTGGTATGATCTATATAGTGTATATAAAATGCACTATTTATCTTTTAAAAAGTGTTTCCCAGTGCTAAACCTTTCATCCAATTTCTAAATGGCTGCATTTGTAAATACCAAAAGCCAATATAAAGGAATAGTAGTGGTAAAAAGCACTTGTGGGTTTAACCAATCTTTTTTTTATACAATTCTCATTTAAGGGGGGCGTGGCAGGGTGTATGTCTTATGCCTACATACTTTTTCTAATAGGTGTCCCTTGTTCCCATTTCAGAAAGTTTTCAATATCAGTACCCAGTAATGATGCTAATTTTACCACTTTCAACGGCGGGCGGTCCGCTTTAAGATAAAAGTGGTCTCCGCGGCGGATTCGCCGCAAGATCACTTTTATCGGGGGCGGGAGAGGTGCCCACCCCCCTCCCGTCGCCTCCTGATCTTACCGGATCCGTCGGTAGCGGCGGAGAAGATCCGATCCTATCCACTGATAGGCAGGAAGTTGAGTGAGGGAATGATGGCCACCACTCGACTCCATACCATTGGATGATGGCAGCGACGTCAAACATCACTTCCGCCAAATAGCCTTAAAGGGACAATCAAATTTTTTTAAATGTAGCACCTACCCTGATTTTCTGGGAGCCTGATGGTGACTACCAGGGGTAGGGATGGCTGACATACATTCCCAGGGTGCAGGTTTGTGGGCATGGTGGGTGATAACATGAAAAGAAATTGAGCGCCAGACACTTTCATGCTTAAACAAAAGAGAAGTTTATTTCTTAGAACAGGAAACATGTGGGAGAGATGGGATCAGGCACAGGACACCCTTAATAAATGATCAGCAACAAGCTGATTGGCAGACTCCTTAGACAAAAATAGGTGAGGTGAGACAAACAGTACAGGAATAAGAGCCATTAAACTGAACCAGCACATCAATACTTTGTAGGACAGGCTGTCTCCTCTAGTTACTGAACTTTACTCACTGCTTCATGCACAGATTCCCTTTGGATGAGTTCTCTCTTGAAGTCGTCCCAGACACTTCATAGTCTGCTGCTTATGAAGGGTCACCCCTTGTGCTTCTTTAGAACTCCATCCCTCTAGAATCGTTTCCAGATCTTTGGCAGGCTTTCCTCATCAGGAACTTGTTAACCCGGATAGCCCTCGGACAGGCCTAGCAGCCCGCAGCCACCTGGATAGGCCTCCTCAGGCTTCAGGTCTAGCAGCCAGGAACTGTACACACATCCACCCAGGCTGAAGCCCTGGTCGGGAACACTGATGATCACCTGACTTCTTTCCATTAAATAGCTTTTCCCAGCATGCTTTGCCGCAAATATGACTGGCTGAGAAAAGTATGTTTATCCATAGCTGAAATGTACTGTAGCTCATCATACTAATGTCAAAGACAACAGTGCCACCTACTAATAAAAAAGGAGAAGACACCAAGTCATGTAATCACTAAACATGACAAATTAACTAGGCTGGCTACCACCCAGCACAACTAAATTTACCTGTAGCCCTATTCTAGGGACAAGAGTGCTAAATTTAAAAAAAATACTTTTTTAATTTTTTTATATTGCTTTGAAGTGTCAAATTGAGATCTGAGGTCTTTTGACCACAGATCTCAAATTAAAGAGGTCCTGTCATGCTTTTTTTTCTATTACAAGGGATGTTTACATTCCTTGTAATAGGAATAAAAGTGATCCAAAGGACAGCGTAAAAAATAAAAAATAAGAAGAATAAAAAAGGAAAAAAATTAAAAATTTAAAGCGTCCCTCTGAGCTCATGCGCAGAAATGAACGCATACGTAAGTCATTCCCATATATGAAACGGTGTTCAAACCACACATGTGAGGTATTACCATGATCGTTAGAGCGAGAACAATAATTCTTTCCTCTGTAACTCAAAATTGATAATCTGTAGAAATTTTTAAACGTCGTCTATGGAGATTTTTAAGTGCCAAAGTTTGTTGCCATTCCACGAGTGGGCACAATTTTGAAGCATGACGTGTTGGGTATCAATTTACTCGACGTAAAATCATCTTTCACAATATATAAAACAATTGGGCTAACTTTACTGTGTTCTTACCTTTAAATTCAAAAAGGTGTATTTTTTTTTTTAAAAAGCGTTTGTAAGACCGCTGCGCAAATATGGTGTGACACAAAGTATTGCAACACCCGCCATTTTATTCTCTATGGTGTTTGAAAAAAATTATATAATTTTTGGGGGTTCTAAGTAATTTTCTAGTAAAAAAAAAAAATGATTTTAACTTGTAAACAACACATATCAAAAATAGGCCTGGTCCTTAAGTGGTCAAAGAGCACTAACAGCACTAACACCAAATAATTTAGTAAAAAGAGACTTAATATATTGTCATCAAAGTTGGTAAAGGCAGGCAGGAATAAGGGGTGAAATGAACAATATTGGTAATAATACACTTATAGTATACAGGACAATTAGCAATAAGAACAAAGAAAAAGTTGACACTTGCTGTCCAGATCAGCAAAAACAGTAAAAACGCCACCTGAAGTGCAGCAGTAAGTAGTAGAAGACTTAAACTATAAACCCCCAGAAGCTAAACTGCCAGATTGCACTAATGGCAGCTATGTTAGGCCTAAAACTGTCTGGTACACACGGTCCATGTTAAAAGTGTAAGGAATAGGCGAGAAGTGGCATGATAGGATTTGGGGACAGGTTAGATGACATGGGCACTCCTTGAGATGTTTCTTCTGCTGGCTATTGTTTGTGCTCTTTAACCGCTTGCTGCCCGCCGGCTGTCATATGACGACCAGGCGGCGCGGCTTTTGTTCTGGGCGGGCATCATATGACATTTGTCCATTTAAACAGGGCATGCGCGCGATCATGTGCGCGCAGCCCTGTACCTCCGGTGGTGGCGTGTCACGGAGACACCGCTCACCACCGAGGGGGGTGAACAGCCATTGGGCATGGCTGTTTACCACGTGATCATCACGGCCGATCACAGATGGTACCTCCCCACTTTGCACAGCGCATGCGTGCGATCGCGAGCGTGCTGCGCATGCACGTCGGTGGCAGCATGTTCCCGGGAACACCGCTCGTCACCGATGCTGGTAAACAGCCATTGGCTGTCGGCTGTTTACCACGTGATCGGCTGTGATCCTTTCACAGCCGTTCACTAAATGTAAACACAGAGCGGTAATGAGATGTTACCGGGTTCTCCTCCTCACACACCGATCATGTGTGAGAAGGAGATTGCAGTAACATCTCGTTACCACTTACAGTGTACACCAATCACACTGATTGCTCCCGCCAATAAAGAGGACCTGTCACCACCCATCAAAGTACCTGACACCAGCCATCAAAGTACCCGAGTACCTGTCACAGTCCATCTGAGTGCCTGAGTACCTGTCACAGTCCATCTGAGTACCCGAGTACCTGTCAAAGTCCATATGAGTACCTAAGTACCTGTCACAGTTCATCTGAGTACCCAAGTACCTGAGTACCTGTGACAGTTCATCTGAGTACCCGAGTACCTGAGTACCTGTCACAGTCTATCTGAGTACCCGAGTACCTGTCACAGTCCATATGAGTACCAGAGTACCTGTCACAGTCCATATGAGTACCAGAGTACCTGAGTACCTGTCACAGTCCATCTGAGTACCTGAGTACCTGTCACAGTCAATCTGAGTACCCAAGTACCTGTCACAGTTCATCTGAGTACCTGTCACAGTTCATTTGAGTACCCGAGTACCTGTCACAGTCCATATGAGTACCAGAGTACCTGACTACCTGTCACAGTCCATCTGAGTACCTGAGTACCTGTCACAGTCCATCTGCTTACTCAAGTACCGGTCACAGTCCATCTGCGTATCTGTCACAGTTCATCTGAGTACCCGAGTACCTGTCACAGTTCATCTGAGTACCTGAGTACCTGTCACAGTTCATCTGAGTACCGAGTACCTGAGTACCTGTCACAGTCCATCTGAGTACCTGTCACAGTTCATATGAGAACCGAGTACCTGTCACAGTCCAACTGAATACCTGTCACCGCTCTTCAGAGTACCCGAATACCAGTCACCAGCCCAGAGTATCTATCTGTAGCCCATCAGAGTACCTGAATACCTGTCACCAGGCCATCAGAGTGCCTGAGTACCTGTCACCAGGCCATCAGAGTACCTGTCTCCAGGCCATCAGAGTACTCGAGTACCTGTCACCAGCCCATCAGAATACCCGAGTACCTGTCACCAGCCCATCAGAGTACCCGAGTACCTGTCTGCAGCTCATCAAGTTACCCGAGTACCTGTCTCCAGCTCATCAGAATACCCGTGTACCTATCTACAGCCCATCACAGTATCCGAGTACCTATCTGCAGCCCATGCCTCATAGAATATATGTTGGGGTGTTTGCTTTCCAAAATGGGGTCATTTTGTGGGTAATTCCACTGTCCTGGTGCTCAAGGACCTTCAAAAGTGTGAAAGGTAGGAATGAAATGAGATGTGTGATTTATGCTCCTAGAATGCCTGAAGGTACTACTTCAATGTTGGGCCTCTGTATGTGGCCAGGCTGTGTAAAAGTCTCACATGTGGTATCGCCATACTCAGGAAGAGTAGCAGAATGTATTTTGGGGTGCAATTTTTGCTATATACATGCTATGTGTTAGAAATATCTTATAAATTGACAACTTTGTGTAAAAAAATGCGTTTTCATTTTTTTTTCACATTTTCCAAAAACTTCTGGAAAAAAATGAACCATTCAAAAGACTCAATTATGCCTTATAGATTATACATTGGGGTGTTTGCTTTCCAAAATGGAATTACCCCACGGCCTTCAAAAGTGTAATAGGTGGTTGAGAAATGAGATGTGTAATTTATGCTTGTAGAACGCCTGAAGGTGCTACTTCAATGTTGTGCCTCTATGTGGCCAGGCTGTGTAAAAGTCTCACACATGTGGTATCACCATACTCAGGAAGAGTAGCAGAATGTATTTTGGGGTGTAATTTGTTGCATGCATATGCTGCGTGTGAGAAATAACCTGATAATATGACAATTTTTAGGAAAGAGAGAACTAAAAGAAAAAAAAAGATACAAGATAGAAAAAGAGAAAGGAGTAAGGAGGAAAATAAAGAATAATCACCAAGAAAATAATCACCAAGAAAAGGTGAAAGGCACTAATTGCTGGGCGGCTTAGCCGCCCAGGTGATGGTGCCTCCCTTTCCTTTTGCACGCCAGCGTGACTGTGGGGGTTGGGCTGTGGTGGTGCTCCCTATATGGACCTCACCCTTAGCTGGGTCACACACACAGGACAAGTCATTTTCTTTCTCACCTTGGTGCACCACGCACCATTGAACCATCGCTCCCATTCATTCAATAACAGGTATCAACTTACCCCTACCATTCACCTTTAGTTCGGTCTTTCTTTACTTTTTGCTCTTTCTAGCCTTTTACCTTTTCTTGGTGATAGCTTTTTCTCTTTCATTATTCTTTATTTTCCTCCTTACTCCTTTCCCTTTTTTTTAATCTTTTTCTCTTTTAGTTCTCTCTTTCCCTTTTCTTTCTTTTTTTTCTTTTTCTGGACTCAACATTTCACTCTAATGCCCGTACACGCGGTCAGATTTTCTGACGGAAAATGTTCAATGGGAGCTTTTTGTTGCAAATTCCGTGTGTAGGCTCTATCGGACATTTTCCATTGGAATTTCTGTCACACAAAATTGGAGATCTGGATCTCTAATTTTCCGCTATAAGGCTGCGAAATGTATTGAGCTAACAACTACTGTATCCAGTACTAATTGTGGGTCGATAAGACTCCTTTATGATTTAATATATGTTTATATTAATTAATTTTTTATGGACGTTTGTCTAATATATTCCATCTTTTTTCATCTCTATCAATAAAAATCGAATCAGGTCAACAGGCTGCATAGATATTAACTGCAATGTGTGTAGGTATGTATATATGAATCAACTACCCCGTGTGTTTGAAAATATATGAATTTTTATTGGACTGTCAATCATTATGCAATGTCGATTTCAAATGGAATGTAAAGATTATTAATATAAAATAATGTGCAAAAATGTCATACATTATCCCCAATAGCAAGGGGAGTAACTATAGCTTTTGTGAAAACGTGTCCCTTGATCTCTACGGCAGTACAAACGGACCCAGAGGGGAGGTTCTTATTCATCAAGAGAACGTTATACGGACACTGCTACATGTTCGCTTCCATATATGCCCCAAATACTTGTACAGTAGATTTCCAAGTGAAAACTTTAGGAAAGCTGGACAAGTTTAGGGAGGAATGTGTGATTTGGGGGGGGGGTGTTAATATAATTTTGGACCCTGAATTAGATACTACAGAAGGGAAAATAGCATTATCATTTAAAGCACTTAAACATGTGAAAAAACTTTTTCGAGCCCTACACTTAGTAGATAGTTGGCGGGCCCTTAACGAGGGGATGAAGGATTATAGTTATTATTCAAAGACCCATAAAGTATATTCCAGGCTGGATCTATTCATGGTGGACCAGTATTATCTGGAACACGTGAGTGCTGTTAAAATAGAGCCAATAACAATATCCGATCATGCACCAGTGGTGATGATGTTTCTGCCGGTATCTGTGGGTCAACGGGAGCGGACATGGCGATTAAATGAGTCACTGCTGGATGACAAACAGATAGCGGAGAATATAAAATGATAAGATATTAAGGGCGTGGCCTGCCGCGGAGAGGAATGGACGCCTGAGTACAGAGCTCCGTTCCACAGGCACTGATCCGCAGCAACACACAGCGACATTCCGACCCCGCTCCGGTCACACGGAAGGGGCAAGGATCCGTGACCACCCCGGGCATGTCAAGACGGCGGAACAAACCGCCAGCTCCACGCCGCCTTACAGACTACTACGGCAGCGCAGCCATGAACAAGGCCCAAGATGGCGCCGGCTCCGGGAACACCGCCTCAGGCACAGCCCGCACAGCGCCTGATGAGGAGCGCCGTCTGACCCTCTCACAGGAAGACTTCCCAGCGCTATCATGCGGAGACAACATGATCAGGGAAGAGATGGACACCATACCCTCACCAGATGCTGCGGTATCCCACACCAGCATGGACAGAGGTAAGAGGCTGGCTTCTTCTCCGGCCCTCTCCCCCAGCAAAGAGCCCCAGCTCAAGAAACATCAGTGGGCAGACAGGGACACTGATACCACACACGTCCCTGCCCTAGCAGCAGTCCCTGCATCAGATAATCCTGTCACTGAATCCATGTTAAAATCAATGCTCCTCACACTGCAGAAAGATCTACACAGAGAACTGCAGCTATCTGTCTCCCAAATACATGACAGGGTAGACTGCTTAGAAGAAAGAGCTCATCTGCTTGAAGACAGCATGCATGACCATGTCAAAGCTCATAATGAATTACTGGATGCGCATCAACACCATGCCTCAGAAATACACCACATGAAATTAAAATTGGCAGATTTGGAAGACCGTTCCAGAAGAAACAACATAAAATTTAGAGGCATTCCCGAATCTGTCAAATCAAATGAAATTACTCCTTATCTGCAGCAGCTATTCTCACGTCTATTGCCTCGTTTAAATGCACGGGATATCACCATTGACCGGGCGCATAGGATCGCCAAACCTACGCACCTGTCCCAGGACATCCCACGGGATGTTCTAGCAAGAGTGCACTACTTTCACGTTAAGGAGCAGATTTTACAAGCAGCTAAAAACGCCAAACCGCTTCCAGCACCGTATGCAAATGTTCTCCTATTCAATGATCTCTCCAAAGCCACCATGGAGATGCGAAGAGCATTCACCCCTGTCACCTCCATCTTACAAGAAAAAAAAATCACTTACAAATGGGGCTTCCCTACCAAGCTTCTAGTAACTTATCAACAGCAAATAATCCCTATTCACACCCCCAAAGAAGGGTACAAAAAATTAACCAACTGGGGTCTTCTCCCATTACCCCCTGCCACGAGTGACCGCATGGGCTCCCATCCACACTCCGCTCCATTCCGGAATCAGATCCCTGGTAGAGGCGAACACCCTCACATTCCGAAGGCCTTAGGTCACGACCACTCCTAGGATCCTCTGTGGGCACTGCTTTAGTGTTACCTCACCCCCTCAGGTTATAGTGTGCCACGCACACTGATACTCTTGTTATTAGTGTTCATTTTGCCTTCTTTTTTAAAATTGTTCTTTTTTTTTTTTTTTTTTATCTCTTTTTGGTGCTTGTTTGATTGCTCTCTTTTTGAGTACTTTACGTATTGCTTGACTAGTAACAAATAGTGGTAAATCACCTGTGATATATTCAGAAAGGTACAATACTCTATATATAGTATCATAACAAAGTTGCTTACCTTTTTTTTTTTTTTTTTTTTTTTTTTTTTTGTTTGGGGACTCTCTGACAGGATCTAAAGTTGCTTAATCTTTTAAGTGTGGTCTCGCTCCCCGTGTCCGCATCCCAGGTCACCTCCTACTAAAATGGCCGTTAAAATCACCTCACTGAATGCCAAAGGTTTGAATTCCCCCTTTAAGCGTAATCTCCTCTGGAAAGAAGCACTGACTCAGAAAGCAGACATATTCTGCGTACAAGAAACACATTTTCTCAAAGACAAAGCACCAAACTGCACACACAAACGTTACCCACACTGCTTCTTTGCCAATGCCACCGCCAAAAAGAGAGGAGTGATGATTGCAATTAGCTCATCCATTTCGTTCCAGTTACACCACTGTGAAACTGATGAAGATGGTAGATATTTGATCCTCTCCGCAACATTTGAAAACCAACGCTTAACATTAGTAAATCTCTACGCACCCAACACAGGCCAAAAATTTTTTTACAACAAACTACTCTCCAAATTGGCACCTTACAGATCCGACCCAGTAGTACTGTGTGGGGACTTTAATGAAATCATTGATAATTCTCTAGACACATCTAACCCAAGCAAACGTAGGCCTTCCACACTTTCCTCTCTCATACAAAATGAAGATCTTTATGACCCCTGGAGATGCGCACGCGATACGGAGCGAGACTACACTTTCTACTCCAACTCTCAACACTCTTACTCTCGGATCGATATGTTCCTTACAGATAAATTCCTACTACAAACAATCACAGAGGCGCGAATTGGTACAATTACCTGGTCGGACCACGCACCGATATCGATCACACTATTTAATAGCAACAAAAATACACGACATACTATTTGGAGAATGAACACATCCCTGCTCACCAACCCAACACTGGAAAGGGAACTTAGATCCGAGATTGAGAGCTACTTCGACAACAACCAATTCTCTATTAACGATCAATCTATGATTTGGCATGCGCACAAAGCTTACTTACGTGGCATTTTCATAAAATTCGGAGCACAGGCAAAAAAGCAACACATAGCCACCACTGAAAAACTATTAACACAAATCCGTGCGTTAGAAATTATCAACAAAAACAAAATATCCAGTACCATCTCCGATGATCTAAAAAATTTAAGACACCAACTTAGTGAGCACCTGCATAAAAAATTTGAATATTATATTAAACGCCTTAAACTCCAGCACTACTCCTCAGCCAACAAATCAGGAAAATTCATGGCCAGACAAGTGAAAAAACACAATGCTAAAACGAAAATACAGACCCTAATTAATTCCCAAGGTAAACGAGTACACAACCCCTTAGATATTGCAAACGAATTTAGTGCATTTTACTCTAAATTATATAATCTTAAAGACTCTGATCAAGAAGCCCATCCTACACTAGAAGACATTGACAAATTCCTCTCCTCCATTCATCTTCCCTCTATTTCCACTGCACAGCTAGAGAACATTTCTACAGCCTTCTCTCCCACCGAAATCCTCAAGACAATAAAAACACTGCCACTACATAAAGCCCCCGGCCCCGATGGATTCCCAAACGAATATTACAAATACTTCTCTGACTTACTCACCCCACATCTATGTAACACCTTTAATTACTACACTACTACAGGTAAAATTCCCAAAGAATCTTTAGAGGCCCTAATTGTTACCATACCCAAACCGGGCAAATCCCCTGACACACCAGCACACTACCGCCCAATCTCACTGTTAAATACAGACACCAAAATTTACGCAAAATTGCTAGCTCAGCGGCTCTCTACAATTATTCCACAAATAATACACCCTGACCAGGTCGGATTTGTACCTGGCAGACAAGCCTCGGACGGCACTAGACGCCTCATCGACCTAATCCAGTGGGTAGAGCACAACCAAACGCCTTCTCTCTTCCTCTCACTGGACGCAGAGAAGGCGTTTGATAGAATTCACTGGACATACATGGAAAAAGTACTATACAAATTTGGCCTATCAGGACCTATTCTGACAGCGATATTAAATTTATATTCCTCCCCCAGCGCCCGAGTCTGGACATCAGGGATAACGTCCACTCCATTCAACATCACTAATGGCACCAGGCAGGGGTGCCCACTTTCACCCCTGATTTTTGCCATGGTGATGGAGCCCCTGGCACAAGCCATCAGATCCACAACAGCAATCTCAGGTATTAAAACAGGGGACGTTGAACACAAAATTGGACTGTATGCAGACGATGTCATTATCACCCTAACAGAACCCGAAATCTCCCTCTCAAATGTTTTAGAGATCCTAGAAAAGTTCAGCCTAATATCACTTTACAAAATCAATAATAGTAAATCCACTATGTTGAACGTAGGGATAAACCAACAGACCAAACAGACCATAACGAAAACCACACCTTTCACATGGTCCAAAAACTCCTCACTTCAATACTTGGGGATTCACATTACCTCCCCGAGCAAGACATTACTAAAAGTAAACTATGCCATATTACAGGAAAAGCTTCTGCGCAATGCCAAAGACCTGAGTAACGCATATGTATCATGGGCTGGTAGGATAGCCCTGGTCAAAATGTACCTGCTCCCACACATTCTGTATATGTTTCGCACAATCCCTATACCAATGCTCTCCACGCAACTGAATCAACTACAAGGACTGATCAATAAGTTTATCTGGCAACAAAAAAAACCCAGACTTAAACAAAATATTCTTCTGTCACCAGTCCAACACGGTGGAATGGGAGCCCCCAACATTCACGCCTACTACAAAGCAGTAATATTGGACCAATTAAAAGAATGGTGGTCTCCCACATCCAGGAAAACGTGGCACCAAATTGAGTCCGCAGCTATCACGCCAAACTTGAAACACGTCTTGTCAGCTACCCTACTAAACCTAAAACCACAACGCCATTTTCTACAATCTACAACATCGGCTCTCCGGGTCTGGACAGCTCTCACACAACAAGCAAGGGGAATACCCAATTCAATCCTTTCCAAACTCCCCATTCAAGCATTAGAAATGATATCGCCTGACCTGCCTGTCCACCTATGGACACAGAAAGGTCTCGTCAACATTGGACAACTGATGACCACATCCGGGATCCACTCATTTGTTCAACTTCAACAATTATTCGATATTCCCACATCAACCTTTTTCCTATACCTACGGATCCGCTCTATCATATCCCCAATCACTATACTCACAGACAATGCTCCAATGGCTGATATATTAAAATTCTATGACATCCCAGCACCAGCACAGAAAGGAATCTCAGTAATGTACAAAATACTAACGACATCGTCTGCAAATCAATCTTCTCCCTCCATTGACTTCTGGTCATCCCTCACCACCACTCCACCACCACCTGCAAATTGGTACAAAGCCTTAACTCTCCCACTTCGAGCGTCACGTTGCACCTCCCATTGGGAATCAACTCAAAAACTGTTCCACAAATGGTACTATACCCCAGCCAGACTCGCAAAAATATACCCAACCACCTCATCTCAATGCTGGCGGAATTGCACCGAAGCAGGCACTCTGAGGCACATCTGGTGGGAATGCCCTGTAATTCACAAATTCTGGCAAGATGTTGCAAATCTCCTATCAACGTTGTGCAAAGTCCCCCCTCCATCATCCCCCCTAGATCTTCTCCTGGGTCTTGATGTCCCGTCCTGGCCGAAACATGTCAGAGTAGTGGCGACTCATATCCTTATTGCAGCCCGCTTAGCTCTAGCGAAAAAATGGAAATCACCACAACCTCCCCTTCTATCAGATCTCATTGTTCTTTTAAATCACCACTTCCACATGGAATTCGCCTTCGCTAAAGCTAACCTAAATACCGCCTTGTTCCTCCAAAAATGGGAACCTTGGATATCCGATTCGAGAAGCACAGCTCTCTCATAGATTCTACCTGAACTCTCTCGCTTAAACCCCTATTTACAGTAACCTATTTTCACTAAGCAAGACTTACAATTCTTTGTCATGACTAGTTTAAAGTTACACACTCTTAGGCCTACTTTATTTGTTTCTGTTGATTGCAGTATATTTCACGACTGGCGGTTGAAGGGCTGGCTCACCCCCCGTGGCACAGTGAGCGCCCAATTTGGGGTGCCAGGGTGGAGAGACAGTGCTGACACCACCCACCTGATGTATGAGTTAAAAGTATAGAGTTGAATTTGCATAATCCACATCCTATTACGCGACTAATATCTTACTCGTAATTGATGTATATTGTATTACTCAATATGGCATGTTGATGTAATGCTTTTTTGTTTTTTTTACACGCTTTGTATGGATTCTCATGAAAAACTCAATAAAACTTGAAATATAAAAAAAAAAAATGATAAGATATTTTGAAATAAATACATCAGGAGAAGTATCAGAGCAAACGATATGGGAGGCCGATAAAGCAGTCATTAGGGGGGAATTAATAACCCATGGGTCTCGAGTTAAAAACAAAAAAAAAAAAGGAAGGAGATAGAGGATATGTTAGGCAATATACATGAGCTGGAGATTAAACATAAGAGCAATCTCGAACCTGGGGATGCCAAACAGCTGGAAATGCTAAGAATGAAGCTTTCCATATGTCTAGATAGAAGGGCCAAAGAGAAATACAGATTTTTTGCACACAGGTTTCATGAGCATGGGAACAAATGTGGCAAACTATTGGCCAGACAATTTAAAAAACAACAGGAAATTTCCCATGTTCACAATATCCGAGTGAACAGCAAACAGATAAAAGATACAAAATCTATAGCTACGGAATTCCAACACTTCTATATGGGCCTATATAATATTCAATCAACCGCGTTAGGAGTAGAAGAAGGGGATTAAGTGGAGGAAATTATATTAAGGAATCTACACTACCATCTCTTCCTCTGGAGGTGGTGGAGAGATTGGAGGGGCAGATTACTGTAGAGGAAATAAAAAAAGCAATAGAAAATTTACCAACGGGGAAAAGACTGGGGCCGGATGGTCTAGCAAATGCGTATTTTTTAATAATTTATTAGTACTTTGATTACACCACTATGCAAATACTTTAACAAAATTACAGCTACAAACCTGTTACCCCCAGAAGCATTATTGGCTTTTGTGACAGTTATACCGAAACCTGGGAAGTATCCACAATACTGCACAAATTACAGACCTATTTCCCTTCTCAATTCAGATACTAAACTACTAGCAAAGATATTAGCAACTAGACTACAGGATAAAGTAATACAGTTAGTACATTCTGACCAAACAGGGTTTATGATGGGGCGAGAAACTAAAGACAATACCATCCGGGCCCTTCATGTACTCCATTGGATACAGAATGGACCTAATAAGATACCAAGAGTAGTGCTATCAATGGACGCCGAAAAGGCATTTGATAGAGTGAATTGGGTATTTATGATGGAAGTATTAAGGGGAATAGGTATGGGGGAACGGATGATGGGGTGGGTATCAGCATTATATCCTGGACCAAGGGAAAAGGTCAGGGTTAATGGGACCCTGTCAGGCTGCTTTGACATACGGAATGGCACAAGGCAAGGTTGCCCACGATCCCCAATACTATTTGCCCTTGTGCTGGAACCATTTCTATGCAGAGTAAGGGAAAACAAATGAATAATGGGAGTGGGAATTGGCCCTAGAGAGCATAAAGTATCAGCATACGCTGACGATTTATTATTTTATCTTTATAAACCCCAGGAGTCCATAAAAGTATTGATGCAGGAAGTGATGAGATATGGGAAGTTATCCAACTTTAAAATAAACTTAGAGAAATCGGTAACATTACCTAGTCATGTGCCACCATTATTAGCCACATCCCTGCAAAATAACTACCTGTTTATATGGAACAGGGAATCGTTATTTTATTTAGGTGTTCATGTTACTGCAGATGCAAAACTCATATATGAACGAAACTATGGCTCCCTGCTCGCAGAAATAGTATTTACATAGATGGAAAGGACATACATTAACATGGTTTGGTAGGATTAATACTCTTAAAATGAATGTAATACCCAGACTGATATATATCCTGTATACAGTACCCATACCACTTCCCCAAATATTTTTCAAAAAGATACCTATTTGAAAGCATTTGTATCCTTTATACGGAAGGGCGGAAATGCTAGAATAGCATATGACATCTTACGTAGAAGCAAAAAGGAGGGAGGAGTAGGGATACCAGACATTGCACTTTATTACAGAGCAATGTCTCTGGTACGCATCCTAAACTGGTGTCATGACGCGGCAAATAAAGCATGGGTCGTGATTGAGAAAAATATGGTAGAAAGAGATCTGGCAGGAGCCCCATGGATACCAGCTAAGGATAGGGGATTGTCCAAATGGACATCCCCACTAACTCGGAACACACTGGCAGTGTGGGATAGAATAAACAAAACTGGCAAATATGCCCCTAGAACATCCCCACTGGGAGGTTATCCATGGGTCCCCCCTGGAGAGGAAAAGGGAGCGCTAGGCCCATGGGAATCAGATGGGAATACAATGTGTCTAAGGTATGCCCCTCTGGGTGCTCTTATGCCCCAAGTAGAACTGGTATCATCACAAGGGGACATGGGGATGGCGGGGTGGAGATACAATCAAATGCAAAACTTTTAAAAAAAAATCGAACCTCAAGTAAGGTCTCTGAACTCCTTAACTATATTCGAGAATATGTGTATGAAGATGTCAAAACCCATTCATCTATTGTCCCAAATGTATAAATTAATGCTTAGTGAACAAAATATTACAACACCTTATTTTATCAAAGAATGGGAAAAAGAATTAAATTGTACATTTACTTCATCACAAATAAAAAAATGAATAGAAGTAATACACTCGTCATCCGTAAGCTCATCCAAGAGATGTCATACAAGTTCTTGGCCAGATGGTATAGAACCCCAACATGACTAGCACAGATATACCCAACCGCAGATAACCGCTGCTGGAGGGGATGTAAAGATAGGGGCACATTCCTCCATATTTGGTGGTCCTGCCCAAAGATTAAGGTATTCTGGGAAGAAATAACACCATGGATCAAGAAAATGTCAAATAAGTCTATAGAGCCAACACCAGTGCATTTCTTGTTTCATGGGACTATTGGAGCTATAAAATCATATAAAAATAGCGTAATGCCACATTTATTAAATGCAGCTAAGAGGCTGGTACCCAGATACTGGAAACAGGTTACATGCCCTACACTAGTAGAATGGAAAAGGGAGGTGGACGAAATAAAGGAGGCGGAAAGGTGGGTCTATGAGACCAGAAACCAACAGGAGAAATTTGAAAAAATATGGGCAGGTTGGGAAAATCAAGCCCAGGAGATAGAGATAAAATGGATTAGAAGATATTGCCGATTGCTTAGATACCTCTTAAAGGGATATCTGATAAAAGGAAGACAAATGGGGAACGAACAACAACATTTCTAAGATTAAACAGTTTTAGACTAAGTATGTGATTAAATGGTATATGTGGATTGTGGAAGGTGGGCTTCCCCCTCCTCCCCTTCCCCCCCCCCTTTTTTTTCCCTTTTTTTTTTCCTTCTTTATTAGTCCCAAGGAAGGGGGTATGGAGAGGAAGTGGAGAGACACGCTATTAAAACACGTTAATGGTTAAATACACATAAAAGTGGAAATGGGTATATACACATAAGCACAAAAAAGGGAGCAGGAAAGGGAAAAGGAGGGAATAAAAAAGGGGAATATTAATGAGCATATTAGTTAGAAAGGATAAAGCCCCCCCCTTTTTAATTTTTTTTCTTTTATTTAATTTTTTTTTCTGTTTTTTTTTTCTTACACTTATTAGTTTAATAACACATATAGGGCACAAGCACCGAAATATCTCACTTAAGTAAGCTACTCACCTTTCTTCGTGTCTTTCTTACGCCTCATACACCCTCCTTCTTTCTCTCTTTCCTCTCCCCCCCCTCCTTTTTTTTTTTCTTTTACACTAAATAATTTAATAAATATAGGGCACTAGCATAGGAAGATATTATTTTATCCGTCATACACTCTTCACCTTTCAAAAAAAAAAAAAAAAAAAAAAATATATATATATATATATATATATATATATATATATATATATATATATATATATATTGATAGGGTTGAAATAATGACTTAGAGTTCCACTTTAATTGTTTCTGTTTTTTCTTACCTGTGTACGTATCAATTGTTCTATTTAAATTGTTTGTGCTCCTTTCTTACCTGTGTACGTATCAATTGTTCTATCAGTCTGTATCTAGATGGAATTTGGAACTGCTGAATAATCATTACATGTTCGCTGATGAGAAACTCTTTGTACCTTAACCTCATTTGGTAATGCCGATAAGATTACTGCTTTTGGAACTGCCTATAAAAGAAGTAAAGGGAGCAGTCCTTTTTTTTTATGCTCAGAACTGTGATACAGACATACCTGACTCCGTGTCATTATTCTTATAGAAGCAATAATTTGGCAAAACAATATAAACTTAAGCAACTTGTTTAAAAGTTGAACCTAACATTTTGGCGCTCGAACAGGGACTCACCGATGATACTACAAGAGGTGGACGAACGCGGCTGACGGAACAAAAAGGAATAGGCATTCCGGGAATCACAGATCAAAAAACCTGCGCAGGTAAGAAAAAGCTTTATTTTTCTTATATTCTGTGCTCCCCTGATTTGTGCCTATCCGTTCTGTCAGTTACGGTTCTCCTGGTTTTAAAACACCAGCCTCTGTAGTGGTGAGTCTAGAATTACTGGATATTTTAGTTTATATTGCTGGAATTATTTGTTTGTTTTGTCTGTCTTGTCTGTCTTGTTGAGAAAGTGAATGAGCCTTGTCAAGGATGGTATGAGTTAGAAGGGGATTGCCGAACTAAGCAACGGAATGCGCCTTACCTCACACGATTGGGAACCTGAGGGCTTGTGAGCTTGGGGGTCTGACGCTTATGCTTAACCTCACATCTAACTCATAAACCATAGACGGGTTGAGAGTATAAGCCCTGTCTGCTCCATAAAGCAGGGATAAGAGTGTATGAGAGGGATTCCCAGATACGGGCAGGGAATAAGGTCTCAACAAAGTCCCGAGATCTAGTCGGATACCTGGCCACTTAAAGGAATGCTTGTATATGTTGTAGCCGCATTTTTGTATATGTTGTAGCCGCATTCTGGTTTGTTATTGGGCTAGCATATAAAGTAATTATTTATTATTGGGCTAGCATATAAAGTAATTCGGTTTCAGAAATCTCATTCCGGAGAGGTTTCTAGAATTCTAGCACCCTAGGAGGAAGGCAACGAGGAACTAGTGTAACTTAGCTGGTTTGCTATTGGGCTAGCATATAAAGTAATTATTCATTCTTGTATATGTTGTAGCCGCATTATATTGTACACTAAGTGTCCCACACGCTACCTAGGCAGGACTGTTAGAATGGGCCAGAGGAACACAAAACCCCGTCAGGGAATTGTGGCGCACTATACGGTGCCACAGATAATTAAGAACATTTATGGGAAAACCGAAGCCCAGGACTTAAAGGATGTCCTTCGTAAATTTAAGGTGAAAGGAGCAGCGGGCTTAGACCCGGATGTATGGAGTGAAATAAAAAGGGACAGACAAGGAGAGGTGTTAGAGAAGCAATGGATGCGTCAGGTTCAATGCTTAATTAAGGTCTCAAATAGAGCGAAAGAAGAGGGGTGGAAGTATAATCCAGATTGTGATGGTTGGGATATGAAAGATAGAAGAACAAAAAATGTCGAGGCTCCCAGCTCAGCCATCCCACCCCCATACACTGACGTAGAACGCAAACCACACAAGATATATCCGGTACTTGAGGGGAGAGGATGGGTTTGTCAGGATTGTGGAGCACAAAACCCAGAATGGGCAGTAGAATGTGTGCATTGTGGGGCACAAAAACCTCATCCAGAAACTGTAGCTCCCGTACGCACTGATACACGCATTGTTCAGGTAAACAATCCAGAATTTGGACAAGCAGCCCATCCAAATGCCCCGCCTACTGTCACTCGTAGAATGCAAATAAGGACTTGGGCACCATGGTCGGCAGACACCCTTATGGCATTAATACAGAGCGCCCCAGACCCGGTAGCAAAGCCAGCTGCTTTTTGTAGATTTGTGACACAGTTAATGAATACACATGAAGCGACCTGGCAGGATGGGGAGGATCTATGCAGACACAAAATGACTCTGACCCTGTTTAACCAGTTTATGACAGAAATAGGTCCACACAGACCTGCAGGACAAGTTGATGGGGATGGCAATTTAGAGACAGGACATGTCAGACATATAGACTCAAGGGCCCCTTTTATTGCTAGATTAGAAGCTTTTTGTCAGGCAAAACAACAGGAGAGGGGGTCCATATCACCCATGAAGCAAATGCCAGGACAGACTGTATCGGAATTTTACTTATCTATGGAAAGTATGATGGCAGATGAGGGATTGGACTTGGCCCTGCCAGTCACAATCCGAGCCTTCAATAGACAATTTATGGAGGGATTAATTCCACAGATAAGTGAGAGACTGAAAGCCTGCACACCAGAGTGGAGGGCAACTAGAGATAGAGGGACGTTGTTACAAAAAGCGCAAGGCATAGAGGCAGACTTAGCAGAAACCAAAGGGAGGAAATCTCATGCTATCAACGCACTCGGGGGTCCCCAAGAGCAAGGTAGAGGTTCCTTTCACAAACCCCTTACCTGTCACTACTGTAACAAGATTGGTCACATCAGACGCAACTGTAAGAAAAGAATAAGGGATGAAGGAGAGGAAGGTGTTGATTCTCCAGTTAATCAGAGAAGGAACCAGCCCAGGGACAACAAAAATAGTCATATCAGGCAGCAGGGAGATGGTCCACGAGCATGACTCACCCCGGTTTTAGAAAAATCCAAAACAACAATGCTTAAGACAAATATAACGGTTGGTAATAAGAAAATCTCTTGTTTAGTCGATACAGGAGCTTCAGGCTCGTTACTTTCTGACTCTGAACTACTCCCTGGCCAAAAATCACCTGACACTTTACTAATAACTGGATATGATGGCATTTTAGCCGACGCCCCGCTTACAAAACCTCTGAAAGTTAAAGTAGGAAACCACATGTTCCTTTCACGCTTTCTGGTATTCAGAGGAGCCCCCACTAATTTGTTAGGAGCTGACATTTTGCAGAAAATAGGAGCTAACATTACCTATCACCCAGATGGCACTGTCACCTTAGCTATAGGGGATAATCAAGAACACATGGAGATGTGTAACCTGATACAATACCTAGAGGAGGAATCGGAATTGTCCGGCACACCTCCTTCAGACTTAGATCAGATTTTGTCGTCCCTTCCAGGAGAACTATGGGAAAAACATCCAGCTGATGTTGGACTTTTGCCCATACCTCCGGTTACCCTACAGCTGATTCCAGGAGCAGTGCTTCCCCAACAAAAGCAGTATCCACTTAGTGCACCCCAAGAGACGGCCATAGAAATGCAGGTCCAATCCTTCTTAAAAAGTGGAGTTCTAAAAGAGGTAAAATCACCGGCAAACACTCCCTTGTACCCGGTTAAAAAGAAATCAGTAGCCGGTAGTCCGGTTAAGTATAGAATGGTCCAAGACCTTAGAGCGGTCAACAAAATACTAGCCCCGATGACACCTTTAGTACCCAATCCACATACATTACTGTCACAAATACCATCAACCAGTATGTACTTTACGGTTATAGATTTAGCGAATGCTTTCTTTTCCGTCCCGCTTGCTGAAGAATGCCAACTTTGGTTCGCATTTTCAATAAAAAATCGGCAACTAACCTGGACACGCCTACCTCAGGGTATGGCGCATTCACCTACCTTGTATTCGCAAGCATTGCAAACGGTGTTGGGAGAATGGGTACCACCAGATTCCTGTGTATTGTTACAATATGTGGATGATTTATTGTTATGCTGCCCTGACAAAGAAACTTGTTTGGCCACCACCCTTAATTTGTTGCGATTTTTGGCAGAAAAAGGTTGCAAGGTTAATAAGAAAAAGTTACAAGTGTGTCAGGAAAAAGTTATCTTTTTGGGACATTGTATATCACAGGGTACGAGACATCTCACTGAGGAGAGGGTTCAAGTGATAAAGGGAATGTTACCCCCACGGAATTTCAAACAATTGCGTATGTTTTTAGGTATCGTGTCATATTGTAGACAGTGGATACCACATGCTAGCGCTTTGATGCAGCCATTATACGATTGTTTGAAAATTGTACCGTATGTGCTTACAGAAGTAGCTTATGAGTCGTTTATCACTTTGAAAAAGTTGTTGATTTCTGCCCCGGCTATTGGTATACCAGATTACACCAAGATATTTAATCTGTACATTGCTGAGATCACTGGACACGCCACAGGTGTTCTGACACAGGCACATGTAAAACAAAGACCAGTCGCTTACTTTTCAGCAGCATTAGATCCAGTATCTAGAGGTTCACCGTCTTGTGTACGGGCGGTAGCTGCAGTGTCAATTATCATAGATAAGTCATCAGAGATTGTTCTAGACAATCCAGTCGTAGTGCATACCACACATGACATACATGCAATCTTGTCTCAGGTACAGCCCAAACACATTTCAATGGCTAGGCAATTAAGGTTACAGTGTACTTTACTCTTACCTCCAAATGTTACTTTTCAGCGCTGTACAACCTTAAATTTGGCTACCTTTTTGCCTCTTCAGTCACCAGATTTGGCAAGGGGGAATGATAGTACTAATAGTACTAGTGAGAAAAGAAATGAGGACACTGACACTCTTTTGTTTAAAGAAGTAGATCAGCACGATTGTTTTCAGCTCATGGAACAGGAGACAATGGGATTCCCACATGTTACAGATACACCGATTTTAAATGCTGAGCACACCTTGTATATAGATGGTAGTAGGTTTGCTGATGACAAGGGTAAATATCACACAGGGTATGCTGTAGTGACTGATACGCAGGTAATTGAAGCACAGGCCTTACCAGCCCACATGTCAGCACAGGAAGCAGAATTAAAAGCTTTAGAACAAGCCCTAGAATACTTAAAAGAACGAGAAGGGAATATTTACACTGACTCTGCCTACGCTTATGGTGTAGCGCACGATTATGGCCACATATGGAGGGCTAGAGGTTATCTGACAGCAGCAGGTACACCTGTAAAACATGGAGAAGGGATTAAGAGAGTCCTGAACAATCTTCAAAAGGTTAAACGAGTAGCCATTATGAAGATAGCGGCACACACGAGCGCAAAAACAATTGAGGCAAAAGGAAATGCATTTGCAGATTTGACTGCAAAACAGGCAGCTCTAGGGGAAGGAAGCCCTGAGACCTTAGCAGCGGTAGAGGTGAGTATCCCAGAACCAACATGGCAGCAGCTGAGTAAATTACAGGAGCAAGCAGGGGAGAGCGAGAAAGATAAGTGGGTCAGGATGGGAGCAGCACCAGACCTTGACAATGTATGGAGGGAAGGAGGCAAAATATGCCTGCCTGCCTCTCTGTACCCAGAAATGGCAGCGGCAGTTCACCTACCCACACACGTCAGTTCCGATTCCATGTATAGGATTGTGAACCAAGGATGGCTCGCCCCTGGATTCAGTAGCACTGCAATAAACTACTGTGCAGCCTGCCAAATCTGTCTCCTGAATAACCCAGGACAGAGAGTAAAAACCCCACGAAAACACCAGGTCCGGGCCCAATACCCCTTCCAGAGACTGCAAATTGACTACATACAAATGCCCAAGAGCGGCCCCTTTGAGTTTGTCCTCGTGTGTATCGATTTATTCTCAGGTTGGCCCGAAAGTTATCCAGTAAAATCGGCTACAGCTAAAGCCACAGCTAAGAAACTGATCACTGAGTTAATACCTAGGTTTGGTCTTCCTGAAACCATAGAATCAGATAGGGGGACACACTTTACAGGAGAAATCATGCAGAATGTGATGACCATGTTAGGGGTTCAACAAAGTTTTCACACCCCTTACCACCCACAGAGTTCAGGATCAGTGGAGAGAGTAAATGGGACAATAAAGTTAAAAATACAAAAAGCCATGCAAGAGTTAAACAAGCCTTGGCCAGAATGCCTGCCTTTGGCTTTGTTCTCTATAAGGTACACTCCAACAGGAAAGACAGGATTATCCCCATATGAGATACTTTTTGGGAATGCACCTAGATTGGGTTTATACTTTCCACAGAGTATGCAATTGCAATGTGATAGTTTGACTGCATATGTGATACAATTACAACAACGTCTAACTAAGATCCACAAAAGTGTGTATTCTTCTCTTCCAGACCCTAATTCAATAACAGGTACACATACTCTGCTACCAGGGGATTATGTATATGTGAAGAAACACACCAGAAAGACATTGGAACCCAGGTTTGAAGGTCCTTACCAAGTACTCTTGACCACAGCCACCTCAGTAAAGCTGGAAGGAAAACCTACCTGGATACACGCATCACATTGCAAGAAACAACCCGAGAAAACAACATGATGAAATATCTACTTACAGATTTTTTGTTGAAGATTGTTGTTTTACAAATATATGCATGGACTCCTGGTATTAATGTACTTGAAGTAGAGGAAACAACAACTTTCGAATGGGCTATAGATGATCCTAAAGTAGCAAATTATTATTGACAAAGGTAGACTAGTACATCTTTCCTCACAGATACAACAGGATACTGCACCACATT
Source organism: Aquarana catesbeiana (assembly GCF_042186555.1). Classification (NCBI taxonomy): domain Eukaryota; kingdom Metazoa; phylum Chordata; class Amphibia; order Anura; family Ranidae; genus Aquarana; species Aquarana catesbeiana. The sequence goes on along the minus strand of NC_133328.1, from coordinate 412,735,132 downwards.
GGTGGGATATATTTAGTGGAATGTCTTCTACAGCAACCAATACCTTTCACTGGTTGTTAAGTCCAATGGTAATTATTATTCTAATATTAATATCACTTACAATCACGAATATATGTGTATACAGGAAAATAAATAGGAAAATTAGGAGAATAGACAGGGTATACTGATAAGTGTGTATTGACATCACCCCACTCCTATAAAACTCCTCTTCTTGAATTTTAAGATGTTGGTAATACCTAGGGGGATGGGTTCTACCCCTCTGACAACTCGCGGTCAGGGAAAGGACTCTGGGGAAAAACTGACTAGAACTTATTCATGAGGACCCAGGGGGAAGGAGAGGATGATGTCAAAGGGGGAAATTGATAGGGTTGAAATAATGACTTAGAGTTCCACTTTAATTGTTTCTGTTTTTTCTTACCTGTGTACGTATCAATTGTTCTATTTAAATTGTTTGTGCTCCTTTCTTACCTGTGTACGTATCAATTGTTCTATCAATCTGTATCTAGATGGAATTTGGAACTGCTGAATAATCATTACATGTTCGCTGATGAGAAACTCTTTGTACCTTAACCTCATTTGGTAATGCCGATAAGATTACTGCTTTTGGAACTGCCTATAAAAGAAGTAAAGGGAGCAGTCCTTTTTTTTTATGCTCAGAACTGTGATACAGACATACCTGACTCCGTGTCATTATTCTTATAGAAGCAATAATTTGGCAAAGCAATATAAACTTAAGCAACTTGTTTAAAAGTTGAACCTAACAATATATATATATATATATATATATATATATATATATATATATATATATATATATATATATATATATATATATATATTTTTTTTTTTTTTTTTTCTCTCTCTTCTTGTTTTCCTAGACACTTATTAATTCAATAACACATATAGGGTACAAGCACTGAAAGATTTACTTAAACAGGTTGGTTACCTTCTTATTTTTGCTTTTCCTCTTTATAAACATTTCTCCCCCCCCCCCCTTTTTTTTTATATAGATACTTAATAAATTAAATAACACATTTAAGGCACTAGTTTTGGAAGATCACACTCAAGTAGGCTACCCATTTTTTTTACCACATCCCTTATTACATTTTACACACTTTTGCTCCCCGCCCCTTTGGGGTTTTTTTTCTCTGCTAGGCTTAAGGAAGGGAAATGTTGGGGGGACCACCTCCTATTATCTGTATGTTTATATAAGTTATGTTTTCTTTTTGGGCTTGGTATGTAAATGTTATTTGTAAAAAATTACTAATAAAAGATGAATTATTAAAAAAAAAAAAAAAATAATGTGTAAAAATTTAGATATGAAATTATATAACATTATGAACCAATACATTTATTTTTCTATATATCCAACTAATTTATCTGCTCCTATGTGCTTCTTATAAAGTCTCACTTCTCGCCTCTTTTTAATAATGATAGGGATGGAGGCAAGGAGGCAAGGACCTAACAGGCTCTTGCTTCATATAAAGTCCCAAAAAAAACCTCTTTTCGCTATAATACATTTACATAAGTTACATACTACAACTACTACATGTTATAGTAATGCCTTGCAACACAGTGTTGATGGGGAATCCTTTCCACAGTGCTATAGTGTTCTGCCGGCGGAGAGCACAGGGGGTTTCCCCACTGACAGAATACAATGATCACTGCTGGCAGCTATAGCCGCCAGCAGTAATCGCAAGAAAAAAAACACAACAAGCTGTGTAATAGATTGATAGATACAATAGATTCTATAGATTGTAATAGATTGATTCAGTACAACTTGCCTGCTCATAGAATGATTGAATTCTGTCAAATTCCCGCTGAGCTAGCCTGTCGGGAAAGGTTTCACCTGCTGGTGGTGCTGTCAGATCTTTGGGCCGCAGTACTGGTGTCCACCAGCGGGTGTTTGCCGGTGTCTTGCTGAGAAAGTTCCCCCCCTCTACTGCGCAGGCAAGGGACCCGCCGAAAAGAGCCGAAGCTGAACACCTGAGTCAGCTGTACACGGCACCTGCGCACTACATTCTACCCTATGTCCACGTTAAAGCCCCACCATCCAAGTGGACATAGAGTCAGAATAATAATATGCCGAGCGCAGTGAGGCCGTGCCCGAAGCGTGGCAAGTGTAGCAAGCCCGCGAGGGGCCTGTTACAAACTCTTTTTTATTAAAATAGTCTTCGCACGCAGGCGCCGTGTACAGCTGACTCAGGTGTTCAGCTTCGGCTCTTTTCGGCGGCTCCCTTGTTGATCCTACTGCGCAAGCGCTGCGCCTGCACAGTAGAGGGGGGTCCTTATCCGCCGAGGGGAACTTTCTCGGCAGAACACTGGCAGTCTGGAGCCGACATCATCTCCTGCAATCAGGCGTCACCTGAGACTGATTGCAAGAGGTGTGTATATATACCCGGCAGATGCTCACACATTTGCCTTGGTATTTTCCTTGAGCCCTGACCTGAATCCTGTACCTTGTGACCTGTGTTTCCTGAATCCTGTACCTGTACCTTGTATCCTGTGTTCCTGAACCCTGCATCCATCCTTGGACTCCTGTCTTGCAGACTTATCCCTTCCTCCTGTTGTCCTCTCCCTGCCCCATCCTGATCCCTGTTCTATCTGATTGATCTCTTGTGTATGACATTGGCTTGATTACGTTTATGATTATATCTTACTCCTGTATTCACGTTTGGTTTACAGAGTTATTATTGTGTGTCACCATGGTTGTTTGCTGGTTTGCTTTATTGTTTATGACTTATCATTTTAATCTTACTATTATTACTTTACATGCCTTTTGGTCTTCCCTATTGCAGTCCACACATTTCTGGTCACACCGGTTTATGACACAGCCGAATTCCAATCTATCTATGGCCTACTTTAAAGGGTTTATTGTGAATCATTATTATGATGAATTATACCTGCAATATTGAGCCAACAAATGCTTGAATACTTGAAAAACAAAAGTGTTATCAACATTCAGAAGAGCTACTTTTTTTTTTGTGAAAATATATACACTAAATATATATGCTCGCGCTAATGGTGTATCCAAAAAAATATATATAATAAATAAAAACGCAGCTGCTATACACAAAGTGCTGATCACTTGGAAAACATATGAATATAAATATAGCGCTCGCAAACACAATAGGTGAAATTACAAAAATAATGACCAAAACAAAGTCCAAAGAAAGTGACTATAGGTGCTCCAATCCAAAGTGAAGGAAATATAAGGTGCTTCAGAAATATTCAGGTGTGCAACACCCCCTCATGTATCCCCACTCACCAGATCAAAACGACGTTTGACGCAATTTCCTGTATCACTGACATCACTTCCGGGGGTTACCTTGGGGGGGGGGGGGTTACCTTGAGGGCGTGCTCCCGAGTCCTGTTTTCGGCGTCCATAGCCACCAACTACAGGACTCAGCCCCGCCTCCCAGCGCCCGCGTCATTGGAGTTGATTGACAGCAGCGTGAGCCAATGGCTGCGCTGCTATCAATCTATCCAATGAAGAGCCGTGAAGCCTGGGCCGAACAGCCAGCGCGTTCACGATGTGGGACTTTCGAGGGCTCAGGTAAGTAAATGGGGGGCTGGGGGGCCTGTAAACACAGGGAAGCTTTACAATCCCTTTAAGGTCTTTTATCAGTGTTTGCAAAGTCTGTATCTTATTTAGAGAAAAAAAAATAATTGGAAAAAACCTTTTAAAGAGGTAGGTCCACAAATGTGTTTTATTATTTTATCATCTGAATCCTGTGGACTAACTTTAGAATGGTTAATATCCATCATACTAAAGCATTGTGTTTAACATTAGCTTGCTCACTAAGCATACGGTATAGTCCACTTATCTGGGCATTTAGCCAAACTAAATACAGTCAGTGCCTTGCAAAAGCATTCACCCCCTTTGGCATTTTTCATGTTTTGTTGCCTCGCAACCTGGCATTAACATGGATTGTTTGAGGATTTGCATCATTTAGTTTACAGAATATGCCCACAACTTTGAAGATGTTTTTTTTTTTCTATTGTGAAGCAAACAACAAATAGGACAAAATAACAGAAAAAGTCAATGTGCATAACTATTCACCCCCCTAAAGTCAATACTTTGTAGAGCCACCTTTTGCGGCTATCACAGCTCCAAGTGGCTTTGAATAAGTCTCTATGAGCTTGCCACATCTTACCACTGGGGTTTTTGCCCATTCCTCCGTGCAAAACTGCTCCAGCTCCTTCAAGTTGGATGGTTTGCGCTTCTGAACAGCAATCTTTAAGTCTGACCACAAATTTTCTATTGGATTGAGGTCTGGGCATTGACTAGGCCATTCCAACACATTTACATGTTTCCCCTTAAACCATTCAAGTGTTGCTTTAGCAGTGTGTTTGGGGTCATTGTCCTGCTGGAAGGTGAACCTCCGTCCTAGCCTCAAATCACACACAGAGTGGTACAGGTTTTGCTCAAGAATATCCCTGTATTTAGCACCATCCATCTTTCCCTCAACACTGACCAGTTTTCCAGTCCCGACTGCTGAAAAACATCCCCACAGCATGATGCTGCCACCACCATGTTTCACTGTGGGGATGGTGTTCTTTGGGTGATGTGATGTGTTGGATTTGCGCCAGACATAGCGTTTCCTTTGATGGCCAAAAAGTTCAATTTTAGTCTCATCAGACCAGAGAACCTTCCTCCATACATTTTGGGAGTCCCCCACATGCCTTTTCGCAAACTCAAAACGTGCCATTTTGTCTTTTGCTGAAAGTAATGGCTTTCTTCTGGCCACTCTGCCATAAAGCCCAACTCTATGGCTTATTGTCATCCTATGTACAGATACTCCAGTCTCTGCTGTGGCACTCTGCAGCTCCTCCAGGGTTACCTTAGGTTTCTATGCTGCCTCTCTGATTAATGCCCTCCTTGCCCGGTCCATGAGTTTTGGTGTGTGGCTGTCTCTTGGCAAGTTTGCTGTTGTACCATGTTCTTTCCATTTGGTTATGATAGATTTGATGGTGCTCCTAGGGATCATCAAAGATTTGGATATTTTTTTATAACTTAACCCTGACTTGTACTTCTCAACATTGTCCCTTGTTTGGAGAGTTCCTTGGTCTTCATGGCAGTGTTTGGTTAGTGGTACCTCTTGCTTAGGTGTTGCAGCCTTTGGGGCCTTTCAAAAAGGTGTGTATATGTAATGACAGATCATGTGACACTTATATTGCACACAGGTGGACATCATTTCACAAATTATGTGACTTCTGAATGTAATTGGTTGCACCAGAGCTTTTTATGGGCTTCATAACAAAGGGGGTGAATACATACGCACATGCCAATTATCAGTTTTTTATTTCTGAAAAATAGTTTTATGTATATATTTTTCTAATTTTACTTCACCAACTTAGACTATTGTGTTCTGATCCATCACATATACGGTAATTCAGATAAAAAAAAAAATTGAACTAAAGGCTGTAATGTAACAAAATAGGTAAAAAGCCAAGGGGGGTGAGTACTTTTGCAAGGCACTGTATAGTGAGGTCTTATCTCTGTCTGCCAGAGAGTACTTTAAGCAAGTGATATGTAAGTCTTAGGTATAAAGAAATATTGGCCCTTGGCATAGGTGTGCACAGCCTCTTGCATTAGGATGTGCGCCCCAAAGCTTAAAACACACATGCCTTTCTCTGCAGCCTCAGCTGCACGGGACAGTGAATGAACATGCTTTGTGCTGAGTGTCTTCCTGTTCATTCACAAACTGAAGCATAGTAAACACAGTATGAATGGACACAGTGAGCAAGTGTGTTCACTGTGTTCATTTAGAAATATTTTACTAGCCCCTTTCCCCACTCTCCATGCTGAAACATCCCCCGTGGCAGCCGGGGGGGGGAGGGGGGAAGTCAGCAGCACTGCGGGGCCAACAAGAGGGGATGTCCGGGCAGTAAGGGGAATTGGCACCGCCCATAGTAATATGGGTGTGCCCAGGCATACCCCCTGCGCACGCCTATGACCCTTGAAATGCATGCTTATCTTCTATAAAAAGTAAGTTTTATGTTAATATAAGTTAACAAAAGAAGTCCTATTTTACAGGATATTTAACAAAAGCTGTATTTATAGCTTTCTAGATAAAATAGCACTTACATATTTCATGTAATTTTAAAGTCAGAACTAAGAATATAATGATTTAGTAAAGATAAAAGCTACTCATGTTCTAGGAATATGATTTTGTCCCTCCGGTTTCTGTAACAATCATAAGCCTCCTATAGTTCATTTGATAAGGTTGCACATCCACCTTTGGCGAATCGATGTGTAAAGGATTGGGGACCTTTTATGGTGGTAAGGAAGGTATCAAGTGAGAAAAGTTTTAAAAACTGCCGTTTTTTTCGGGAGCAGTGATTGAAATAATGCTTAAAGTGAAACAATAAAAGTGTAATATTCCTTTAAATTTCGTACCTGGGGGGTGTCTATAGTATGCCTGTAAAGTGGTGCATGTTTCCCGTGTTTAGAACAATCCGAGAGCAAAATTACATTTCTAAAGGAAAAAAAGTAATTTAAAACTATTCGTGGCTATAATGAATTGTTGGTCCGGCAATACACATTAGGGTTCATTGATAAAAACGTAAACGGGTGACCCTGCCCCCTCTGACAACACGGGAAAAGCCATAGGGAAGTCCCCGTGCGTCAGAGGGGAGCGGGGTCTTACCCTCCATTATATAAGAGCTGTCACCTGAACAGAAGCGTCACACAGCGGGAGACTCCCATTGAGGCGTTTCGGAGGACGAAGCAGAGAAGAAGATGCTGGATGAGAAGACCGGAGGAAGATAGAGGAAGAAGCGGGGGAAGAACAAGATGGAGGAAGAAGAAGAACACCAAAGGAAGACCAGAAGATGGAAGAAGAAGTGGGGAAAGAATAAGACATTAATAAAGGAATTGTCAAAAACCATCTATTGTATTTTTTTAACATTTTTGACACTTTTTTTGTGAAATGGTAGGAATGTACCCCATTACCAATTCACACGGGGGGGGGCCGGGATCTGGGGGTCCCCTTGTTAAAGGGGGCTTCCAGATTCAGATAAGCCCCCCGCCTGCAGACCCCCACAACCACCAGGCAAGTGTTGTGGGGATGAGGCCCTTTTCCCCATCAACATGGGGACAAGGTGCTTTGGGGAGCTACCCCAAAGCACCCTCCCAATGTTGAGGGCATGTGGCCTGGTATGGTTCAGGAGGGGGGGCACTCTCTCATCCCCCCTCTTTTCCTGTGGCCTGCCAGGTTGTGTGCTTGGCTAAGGGTCTGATATTAATTTTTGGGGGGACCCCCACGCCATTTTTTTAAAAAAATTTGGCACGGGGTTCCCCTTAATATCCATACCAGACCTGAAGGGCCGTTTTTATCAATGAACTTTTATGTGTATTGCCGGACCGACAATTCATTATAGCTGCGAGTAGTTTTAAATGACTTTTTTTCCTTTAGAAATGTCATTTTGCTGTCAGACTGTTCTAAACACAGGAAACATGCGCCATTTTACAGGCATACTATAGACACCCCCCAGGTACGAAATTTGAAGGAATATTATACTTTTATTGTTTCACTTTAAGCATTATTAAAATCACTGCTCCCGAAAAAACGTCCGTTTTTAAAACTTTTTTTTGCATTGATACATGATACACTTTTTAAGACAATATCAGTCCTGCCTACTTAAGCCATCCAAGCCCAGAGGATCTCTGCCTTTGTCTTAGTCAACATCACGGAGACCATCTTCTGCATTCCTGTTAAAAGACTTGCTTGGCTGACATCCCTTCTGGCTCCAGATCCTGCCTGCTGTTTTACTACGCTCATCTCCGGCTCCCTGACATTTGGCTTGTCTGACTATCCATTCCTGTTCCTGAACTTTGGCTATGTTTTTACTACGTTTGTTCTATTTACTTTTATTATTAAACAAGTGTGATTTAACTGTACTTCTGTCTCAGTCTGATTTCATGGTTTCTGACAAACACTCCCCCTGAATAAGGCCTAGCTTTCCCTCACAGGAACTATACCTTTCCCTCACTCATTCCATACACATGTCTCCCAAAATGGTGGCTGGGCCCCCTTTTATATGGAAGCTAACAGAAAATGGTGGACAAAATCTCGAGAGAACTTGAGGCTTCTCCAAGATGGCTGCTGGAGTCAAGTTCAGAGAACGTTACAACCTCAACAGGCTTTCACAAAACAGCAGGAAAACACAAACACATTCTGAATATAATATGACATTTTTGCATGAGAAAGTAAGTATGATACAATTGTAGTCCCACTTCTCCTCTCAGCCAGCAAGACTGCCCTGTCACAGTTATACTTTATTTCAAGAGGCTACCTACATGCTGCCCTAATATAAATATGTAATACTTATTGAATTCACACTACAAGGTACATAGCACCTACATCGCAGCAGCAGCCTAATCGAATTTAACTTAATTGGTTTAACCCCTTCCCGCCGACTGTACGCACATTTGCGTACTCGGCTTTCCGGGGTTATACCGGGATGATGCCCGCAGCTGCAGGCATCATCCCAGTACCGTTGTTTCCAGAGGGCGATCGGCTACCCGAGTATAACAACCGATGCGGCTAAAAGCCGCTCGGTTGTTATACCGGAGGAGCGGGAGGGGACATCCCCCCCCTCCCGCCACCTCCCGCCGCTGTTACCGGGCCTCCCGTGCAATCGGGAGGCCCGGTGTCCAGTCGGGAATCTTCGGCGGCTGGGGGCGGGCTGGAACGAAGCTGTGAGCAGCTTCGTTCCAGCCTTCTTGTTGTAAACGCGGAAGCGACGTCATGACGTCACTTCCCATTTACTCGGCTGCCAATGGCGCCGAATTTAAAAAAGTACACAGTATTCAGAATCGCCGTTTTCGGCGATCTGAATACTTTGAAGTGTAAAGGAGGGATGGGGGGTCTTTTAGACCCCCCATCCCTCCATAAAGAGTACCTGTCACCACTAGGGATGAGCCGAACACCCCCCGGTTCGGTTCGCACCAGAACCCGCGAACGGACCGAAAGTTCGCACGAACGTTAGAACCCCATTGACGTCTATGGGACTCGAACGTTCGAAATCAAAAGTGCTCATTTTAAAGGCTAATTTGCATGGTATTGTCCTAAAAAGGGTTTGGGGACCCGGGTCCTACCCCAGGGGACATGTATCAATGCAAAAAAAACTTTTAAAAACGGCCGTTTTTTCGGGAGCAGTGATTTTAATGATGCTTAAAGTAAAAAAAAAAAAGTGAAATATTCCTTTAAATATCGTACCTGGGGGGTGTCTATAGTATGCCTGTAAAGTGACGCGTGTTTCCCATGTTTAGAACAGTCCCTGCACCAAATGTCATTTTTAAAGGAAAAAATCTCATTTAAAACTGCTTGCGGGTTTAATGTCATGTCGGGTCATGGCAATATGGATGAAAATCAGTGAGACAAACGGCATGGGTACCCCCCAGTCCATTACCAGGCCCTTTGGGTCTTGTATGGATATTAAGGGGAACCCCGCACCCAAATTAAAATAAGGAAAGGTGTGGGGCCACCAGGCCCTATATACTCTGAACAGCAGTATACAGGCGGTGCAAACAAGACAGGGACTGTAGGTTTGTTGTTAAGTAGAATCTGTTTGTAATTTTGAACATTTTTAACGTGTTTAGCTCCAGCCAAAAAATCTTTTCTAAGCTTTTTGGAAAACATAGGGAAGGGTTATCACCCCTGTGACATTTGTTTTGCTGTCTTTCCTCCTCTTCAGAAGATTTCACCTCACTTTTTTGTCCCAATGAAAAATGTTTTTTGAAAATTTGGGTTTTTTTGTGGAACAAGGATTGGAAAGCATCAGTGGAAAGGAGAAATTGTTTTCCCATATTAACTCTTACAGGAGAGAATTTCCCTTCCTAGGGGTAGATTTCATCTCACTTCCTGTTGTCTCCTTCCATTTGCAAGTAGGAGTCGTTTGTAAGTTAGATGTTTGAAAGTAGGGTCCTGCCCTATATACTCAGCAGAAATTTGGGCCTTAGGTGTTGCTGTGGCCACAACACTGTAAGCCCTCACAGGGCCCTGCTGTGAAATATTAGATCAAGAATTGTAATTACATGCCCCTGTTGAACAGGAGCTGAAAAATTAGGCCTTAGGCACTGGTGCTGGTGCCACAACACTGCAACCCCTCACAGACACTCTAGTTGGAACGCAGGAACGAGCCCTGCTGCAAATTATTGCTTCAAAAATTGTAATTACACGCCCCTGTTAGACAGGGGCAGAAAAATTGGGCCTTAGGCACTGGTGCTGGTGCCACAACACTGCAACCCCTCACAGACACTCTAGTTGGAATGCAGGAACGAGCCCTGCTGCAAAGTATTACATCAAAAATTGTAATTACACGCCCCTGTTAAACAGGGGCTGAAAAATTGTGCCTTAGGCACTGGTGGTGGCGCCCAGAACCAAAAATGTTCTTACAAGCTATCAGCGTGATGATTGAGGAGGAAGAGGATAATTACTCAGGGATAGTCACTCAGCATCAGCATAGGCAGTCTTTGAAGGGATCTGAGATTTCAAAAAAAATTATTCGGTTACATCAGCATCAGGTGCTTGGTAGCTGGTGGTGATCCAAGACTCATTCATTTTTATGAAGGTCAGCCGATCGACCGAGTCGGTGGACAGACGCACCCTGTGATCGGTTACCACGCCTCCAGCAGCACTGAATGTGCGTTCCGAAAGAACGCTGGATGCAGGACAGGCCAGTAGCTCAATTGCATACTGTGCAAGCTCTGGCCAGTGATCCATCCTCAAGACCCAGTAACCCAGAGGATTTTCGGTGGGAAAGGTGTCCAAGTCTGATCTTGCCCCTAGGTATTCCTGCACCATGTAAAACAGACGCTGGCGATGGTTGCTGGAACCGATCATACCTTGGGGCTGCGGACCAAAAAATTGTCTGAACGCATCGGTCAGACGGCCACCTTCTCCACCGCTCCTTCTTTGACTGACCGAAGCCTCAGCAACACGTTGTCCAGAAACAGGAGTTTGTAACCTCCCAGTCTCTGGGAACGCGTTGCACAGACCTTTCTGCAAGGCCTCCCGAAGATGTTTCATCCTCTGCTCCCTCTGCGATGGCAAGATAAGGTCCGCAACCTTACCCTTGTAACGTGGATCAAGGAGGGTTGCCAGCCAGTATTGGTCCTTCTCCTTGATACCACGAATACGAGGATCCTTACGCAGGCTTTGCAGGATCAGGGAGGCCATGCAGCGTAGGTTTGCTGAGGCATTCGGTCCGGAGTCCTCTGGGTCACTAAGAACGACATGGTCCGCAGCCACCTCCTCCCAGCCACGTACAAGTCCATGTGTTTCTTGGGACTGATCCCTTAAAGACTGCTGCTGATGCTGAGTGCCAGGCTCCACCTCCATACTGACACAATCTTCCTCCTCCTCCTCTTCCTCCTCGTCCTCTTCCTGTGTGATCGGCGGGCACGCAGGAACACTGTCTGGATAAAGGGGGCCTTGAGAGCTAAGGAAGTCCTCCTCTTCCTGCCTCTGTTCTGCCTCAAGTGCCCTGTCCATTATTCCACGCAGCGTGTGCTCCAACAGGTGGACAAGGGGGACAGTGTCACTGATGCATGCACTGTCACTGCTCACCATCCTCGTGGCCTCCTCGAATGGTGACAGGACAGTGCATGCATCCCTGATCATGGCCCACTGGCGTGGGGAAAAAAAACCAAGCTCCCCTGACCCTGTCCTGGTGCCATAGTCGCACAGGTACTCATTGATGGCCCTCTGCTGCGTGTGCAGCCGCTGCAGCATGGCCAACGTTGAGTTCCACCTGGTGGGCATGTCACAGATTAGGCGGTTCTTGGGCAGGTTAAACTCCTTTTGGAGGTCCGTCAGCCGAGCACTGGCATTATATGACCGGCGGAAATGCACACAGACTTTCCTGGCCTGCCTCAGGACATCCTGTAAGCCCGGGTACCTGCCCAAGAACCGCTGCACCACCAAGTTAAGGACGTGAGCCAAACAGGGCACATGGGTCATTTGTCCCTGTCGGAGGGCAGAGAGGAGGTTGGTGCCATTGTCGCAAACCACCATTCCTGCCTTAAGTTGGCGTGGCGTCAACCACCTCTGAACCTGCCCCTGCAGAGCTGACAGAACCTCTGCCCCAGTGTGGCTCCTGTCCCCCAAGCACACCAGCTCAAGCACCGCATGGCATCTTTTGGCCTGCGTACTTGCGTAGCCCCTTGAACGCCTACGGAGCACCGCTGGTTCCGAGGAAGAGGCCATGGAGGAAGAAGAAGAGGAGGGGGTGGAGGAGAGAGGTGTGTCACAATCAGCATTTTGGAGGCGTGGTGGCGGAACAACCTCCAACACTACTGCACCTTGTCCTGCATCCTTCCCAGCTGCCAGCAGAGTCACCCAATGCGCCGTGAAACTTAGGTAACGTCCCTGTCCATGCCTGCTGGACCATGAGTCAGCGGTAATATGCACCTTACCGCTGACCGCCCTGTCCAGCGAGGCATGGACATTGCCTTCCACATGCCGGTAGAGAGCCGGAATCGCCTTCCGTGAGAAAAAGTGGCGTTTGGGTACCTGCCACTGAGGAACCGCACATTCCACAAACTCACGGAAGGGGGCAGAGTCTACCAACTGAAAAGGCAGCAGTTGAAGTGCTAGCAATTTTGCCAAGCTAGCATTCAACCGCTGGGCATGTGGATGGCTGGGAGCAAACTTCTTTCGGCGGTGCAGCAGCTGGGGCAGGGAAATTTGCCTGGTACAATCTGACGTCGGTGTACCAAAAGCAGATTGCCCACAAGTACTTGGCTGTGACACACCTAATTCTACACCTTCATTCCTCTCACTGCAGGTCTCAGAGAGGACTGAAGGTCTAGTGGGGTTGGAAATCTCAGCTGATGAGGAGCAAGGAGAGATCCTCTTTGTTCTTTGGTGTGGGTCTTTTAGATACGCTTGCCAACGAACTGCATGGCAGGTCAACATATGTCTGGTCAAGCATGTGGTACCCAAGCGGGAGATATTTTGGCCACGCGAGATACGCTTGAGACATATGTTGCAAATAGCAGCGGTGCGATCTGATGCACTCGTCTCAAAAAAGGCCCACACCAAAGAACTTTTTGAATAACGCGCAGAGACTGCAGCGCCCTGCACATGTGGAGCTTTGGGGTGTGATGCAGTCAATGTGCTGCCCTTAGGCTGGCCCCTGGAGGGCATCCTGCCTCGTTGGTGATGTGCTGCCGCCTCCTCCTCCTCCTCCTCCTCCTCCTCCTCCTCCTCCTCCTCCTCTCTCCTATCAGGCACCCACGTTGAGTCAGTGACCTCATCATCCCCTCCCTCCTCATCACTGGAGCAAACCTGGCAGTATGCTGCAGCAGGGGGAGCATGACTGCCAGATTGCTGTCCTTCTTGGGCACCCCCTCTGTCCGCGCTCATGTTACTGCCTTCATCGAGCTCAGTATCGTCATCAGAGCCTTCCAAACGCTGGGCATCCTCCTGGAGCATGTACCCAACACTGTGGTCAAACAGTTCGAGGGAATCCTCATGAGGACATGGTGGAGCTAGGGAAGGAGTCACTGATGACATTGAGCTGAGGGAAGAGGCCGCTGCTTTGCCAGACAAAGCACCCTGGGCATGGGTGAGAGAGGATGAGGAGGATGAGGACGGCTTGGTCATCCACTCGACCAAGTCTTCCGCATGTTGCGGCTCAACATGGCCAGCTGCCGAAAAAAAGGCCAAGCGTGTCCCATGGCCACGTGCTGATGAGGATGCACCGTCTCCACGACCAGCACTAGACACAGAGCCTGCTTGCCCTCTCTTATTGGCTTGTGACTGTCTGCCTCTCCTTCTTGGCCTTCCAGACATACTAATGGCCTGTAGCTGCACTAAGCTGGGATAGAACACCTGTAATTTTCTTCAAGTAGCTTTATATACTGTAACCAGACAAGCCTGCCTGTCAGTAGGAAGATAACAGGAACGGATCTAGCTGAACACTGTGAGCAGGACGCACTGTACTAAATGTAAATAGTCTAGCTGCCTGACCGTGGTACTAATAGGATCAAATAGAACACCTGTAATTTTCTTCAGGTAGCTTTATATACTGTAACCAGACAAGCCTGCCTGTCAGTAGGAAGATAACAGGAACGGATCTAGCTGTACACTGTGAGCAGGACGCACTGTACTAAATGTAAATAGTCTAGCTGCCTGACCGTGGTACTAATAGGATCAAATAGAACACCTGTAATTTTCTTCAGGTAGCTTTATATACTGTAACCAGACAAGCCTGCCTGTCAGTAGGAAGATAACAGGAACGGATCTAGCTGTACACTGTGAGCAGGACGCACTGTACTAAATGTAAATAGTCTAGCTGCCTGACCGTGGTACTAATAGGATCAAATAGAACACCTGTAATTTTCTTCAGGTAGCTTTATATACTGTAACCAGACAAGCCTGCCTGTCAGTAGGAAGATAACAGGAACGGATCTAGCTGAACACTGTGAGCAGGACGCACTGCACTAAATGTAAATAGCAGGAACGGATCTAGCTGAACACTGTGAGCAGGACGCACTGCACTAAATGTAAATAGCAGGAACGGATCTAGCTGAACACTGTGAGCAGGACGCACTGCACTAAATGTAAATAGCAGGAACGGATCTAGCTGAACACTGTGAGCAGGACGCACTGCACTAAATGTAAATAGCAGGAACGGATCTAGCTGAACACTGTGAGCAGGACGCACTGCACTAAATGTAAATTGCAGGAACGGATCTAGCTGAACACTGTGAGCAGGACGCACTGCACTAAATGTAAATAGCAGGAACGGATCTAGCTGAACACTGTGAGCAGGACGCACTGCACTAAATGTAAATTGCAGGAACGGATCTAGCTGAACACTGTGAGCAGGACGCACTGCACTAAATGTAAATAGTCTAGAAGATAACAGGAACGGATCTAGCTGAACACTGTGAGCAGGACGCACTGCACTAAATGTAAATAGCAGGAACGGATCTAGCTGAACACTGTGAGCAGGACGCACTGCATTAAATGTAAATAGTCTAGATAGAAGATAACAGGAACGGATCTAGCTAAACTGAATACAGTGTATATATATATATGCAACACCTGGGATGCATATATATACACAATACACTGTAAGAGCAGCTAACTGACTGACTGTTCTGCCTAATCTATCTAACTCAAATCAAATGACACTGTCTCTCTCTCTCTCTATCTCTCAGCACACCGGAACACACACTACACAGGGCCGCCGTGCAGGCGGCCTTATATAGTGTGGGGTGTGTACTAAATCCCCTGAGCCATAATTGGCCAAAGCCACCCTGGCTTTGGCCAATTACAGCTCTCTCTACTGACGGCGCTGTGATTGGCCAAGCATGCGGGTCATAGTGCATGCTTGGCCAATCATCAGCCAGCAATGCACTGCGATGCCGCAGTGAATTATGGGCCGTGACGCGCCACACGAATTTAGCGCGAACGGCCCATAACGTTCGCAATTCGGCGAACGATCGAACAGCCGATGTTCGAGTCGAACATGGGTTCGACTCGAACACGAAGCTCATCCCTAGTCACCACCTATTACTGTCACAAGGGATGTTTACATTCCTTGTGACAGCAATAAAAGTAAAAAAAAAAAAAAAAAAAATTTTTTAAACACAATTTTAAAGTAAAAAAATAAATAAAATAAATAAATAAATAAATAAATAAAATTTTTTTTTAAAGTGCCCCTGTCCCCGCGAGCTCGCGCAGCGAAGAAAACGCATACGGAAGTCGCGCCCGCATATGTAAACGGTGTTCAAACCACACATGTGAGGTATCGCCGCGATCGTCAGAGCGAGAGCAATAATTCTAGCACTAGACCTCCTCTGTAGCTCAAACCTGGTAACCGTAAAAAATTTTTAAAGCGTCGCCTATGGAAATTCATAGGTACCGTAGTTTGTCGCCATTCCACGAGTGCGTGCAATTATAAAGGGTGACATGTTTGGTATCTATTTACTTGGCGTAACATCATCTTTCACATTATACAAAAAATTGGGGTAACTTTACTGTTTGGATTTTTTAAAATTCATGACAGTGTCCCTTTTCCAAAAATTTGCGTTTAAAACACCGCTGCACAAATACCGTGTGATAAAAAATATTGCAACAATTGCCATTTTATTCCCTAGATTCTCTGCTAAAAAAATATATATAATGTTTGGGAACTCTAAGTAATTTTCTAGCAAAAAATACGGATTTTAACTTGTAAACACCAAATTTCAAAAATAGGCTTAGTCATGAAAGGGATAATTATTCATCTAAATTTATTTTCACATTCAATTTAACCATAGCACAGGTGCATTTCTATTACTATAAAATATATATAAATTATAAAAAGTCAGAAGATAAAAATCAGAATCTGGTGAGTCAGCTAATGCAAATAAATGAATCATCTGAATTATTTTTTTTCATATCATAACTGTCTCATCACATCCTGAACCGATTGCTGATAAGGAGCCTGGCTGGGGATAGCACTTAAGCTGGAGCCATTAGGAGATACTGCAAGCAAGTTCATCAAGAGGTCAGATGCAGGGGGGAGGAGTGGGGTATGCAGAGAGAGTGTGAGCATTCTAAAGTCCAGGACACTGACATGGCTGGGGGGCTTCTATACATTGAGTGGGACTGAGACTTCTCTGAACTCCCCCTGTACTGGGAACATCCTATATGTGAGAAAGTGACAGGAACCCAGCACGGGGGAGGGGTGAGTCCTGGACATGCTGGGACTTGTAGTGACTGTGTGGCTTTCCCTAATTCTGTGCTACAAGAGGTTCAGATGAATGTACAAATAAGCAAATAACATAAGAAACATCTATAACAGAGATCAATAATACCCTACTGGATATTACAACTAAAATCCCCAGTGCTGCACATAAATAACCACTTAAGGACCGCCTCACGTCGATTTACGTCGGCAAGGCGGCACGGGCAGGCAGAATCACGTACATATACGTGATCTGCCTCCCGCGGGTGGGGGGTCCGATCAGACCCCCCCCGGTGCCCGAGGCGGTCCTCTTGTCCCCCGGCGATCGGAGGTGAGGGGGAGGCCATCCATTCGTGGCCCCCCCCTCGCGATCGCCGCCGGCCAATCAGAACATTCCTTTGCTGCTGTATGCTAAACAGCAGCAAAGGAAATTATGTCATCTCTCCTCGGCTCAGTATTTTCCGTTCCGGCGCCGAGGAGAGAAGACATCAATGTGAGTGCACAAACACACACACACTCAGTAGAACATGCCAGGCACACAAAACACCCCCGATCCCCCCCCGATCGCCCCCCCCGATCATCCCCCAATCACCCCTCCCCCCGTCACACTGACACCAAGCAGTTTTTTTTTTCTAATTACTGCATGGTGTCAGTTTGTGACAGTTACTGTGGTAGGGCAGTTAGTATTAGCCCCCTTTAGGTCTAGGGTACCCCCCTAACCCCCCCTAATAAAGTTTTAACCCCTTGATCACCCCCTGTCGCCAGTATCGCTAAGCGATCATTTTTCTGATCGCTGTATTAGTGTCGCTGGTGACGCTAGTTAGGGACGTAAATATTTAGGTTCGCCATCAGCGTTTTATAGCGACAGGGACCCCCATATACTACCTAATAAATGTTTTAACCCCTTGATTGCCCCCTAGCTAACCCTTTCACCACTGATCACCGTATAAGTGTTACGGTGACGCTGGTTAGTTTGTTTATTTTTTATAGTGTCAGGGCACCCGCCGTTTATTACCGAATAAAGGTTTAGCCCCCTGATCGCCCGGCGGTGTTATGCGTCGCCCCAGGCAGCGTCAGATTAGCGCCAGTACCGCTAACACCCATGCACGCAGCATACGCCTCCCTTAGTGGTATAGTATCTGTACGGATCAATATCTGATCCGATCAGATCTATACTAGCGTCCCCAGCAGTTTAGGGTTCCCAAAAACGCAGTGTTAGCGGGATTAGCCCAGATACCTGCTAGCACCTGCGTTTTGCCCCTCCGCCCGGCCCAGCCCAGCCCACCCAAGTGCAGTATCGATCGATCACTGTCACTTACAAAACGCATAACTGCAGCGTTCGCAGAGTCAGGCCTGATCCCTGCGATCGCTAACAGTTTTTTTGGTTGCGTTTTGGTGAACTGGCAAGCACCAGCCCCAAGCAGCGTCAGGTTAGCGCCAGTACCGCTAACACCCACGCACGCAGCATACGCCTCCCTTAATAGTATAGTATCTGAACGGATCAATATCTGATCCGATCAGATCTATACTAGCGTCCCCAGCAGTTTAGGGTTCCCAAAAACGCAGTGTTAGTGGAATCAGCCCAGATACCTGCTAGCACCTGCGTTTTGCCCCTCTGCCCGGCCCAGCCCAGCCCACCCAAGTGCAGTATCGATCGATCACTGTCACTTACAAAACACTAAACGCATAACTGCAGCGTTCGCAGAGTCAGGCCTGATCCCTGCGATCGCTAACAGTTTTTTTGGTAGCGTTTTGGTGAACTGGCAAGCACCAGTGGCCTAGTACACCCCGGTCGTAGTCAAACCAGCACTGCAGTAACACTTGGTGATGTGGCGAGTCCCATAAATGCAGTTCAAGCTGGTGAGGTGGCAAGCACAAGTAATGTCCCGCTGCCACCAAGAAGAAGACAAACACAGGCCCGTCGTGCCCATAATGCCCTTCCTGCTGCATTCGCCAATCCTAATTGGGAACCCACCACTTCTGCAGCACCCGTACTTCCCCCATTCACATCCCCAACCAAATGCAGTCGGCTGCATGAGAGGCATTTTCTTTATGTCCTCCCGAGTACCCCTACCCAACGAACCCCCCCAAAAAAGATGTTGTGTCTGCAGCAAGCGCGGATATAGGCGTGACACCCGCTATTATTGTCCCTCCTGTCCTGACAATCCTGGTCTTTGCATTGGTGAATGTTTTGAACGCTACCATTCACTAGTTGAGTATTAGCGTAGGGTACAGCACTGCACAGACTAGGCACACTTTCACAGGGTCTCCCAAGATGCCATAGCATTTTGAGAGACCCAAACCTGGAACCGGTTACAGTTATAAAAGTTAGTTACAAAAAAAAGTGTAAAAAAAAAAAAAAAATATATATATATATATATATATATATATATATATATATATATATAAAATAAAAAAAAATACCGTATTTATCGGCGTATAACACGCGCCGCCGTATAACACGCACCCCAAGTTTAGGAGAGAATTTTAAGGAAAAAACTTTTAGGAGGGAAGTTTAAGGAAAAGAAACTTACATTAAAATGCCCATCAATGCAGCCTCATCAGTGTTCATCTGCAGCCTTGTTAGTGTCATTGCAGCCTTTTCAGTGTCAGTGCAGCCTTGTCAGTGCAGCTTTGCCCCAGTGCAGCCTTGTCAGTGCAGCTTTGCCCCAGTGCAGTCTTGTCAGTGCAGCCTTGTCCCCAGTGCAGCCTTGTCCCCAGTGCAGCCTTGCCTCAGTGCAGCCTTGTCCCCAGTGCAGCCTTGTCCCCAGTGCAGCCTTGTCCCCAGTGCAGCCTTGCCTCAGTGCAGCCTTGTCCCCAGTGTCCATGCCTGCCGTCGCTGACATACACATGCTAGTAGTTTTAAATATGGCGCCGCGGAGTTATATGTGTGAGTGTTATACGCCGATAAATACGGGTAGTTGTCGTTTTATTGTTCTCTCTCTCTCTATTCTCTCTCTATTGTTCTGCTCTTTTTTTATTGTATTCTATTCTGCAATGTTTTATTGTTATTATGTTTTATTATGTTTGCTTTTCAGGTATGCAATTTTTTATACTTTACCGTTTACTGTGTTTTATTGTTAACCATTTTTTTGTCTTCAGGTACGCCATTCACGACTTTGAGTGGTTATACCAGAATGATGCCTGCAGGTTTAGGTATCATCTTGGTATCATTCTTTTCAGCCAGCGGTCGGCTTTCATGTAAAAGCAATCCTAGCAGCTAATTAGCCTCTAGACTGCTTTTACAAGCAGTGGGAGGGAATGCCCCCCCCCCTCTTCCGTGTTTTTCTCTGGCTCTCCTGTCTCAACAGGGAACCTGAGAATGCAGCCGGTGATTCAGCCAGCTGACCATAGAGCTGATCAGAGACCAGAGTGGCTCCAAACATCTCTATGGCCTAAGAAACTGGAAGCTACGAGCATTTCATGACTTAGATTTCGCAGGATGTAAACAGCGCCATTGGGAAATTGGGAAAGCATTTTATCACACCGATCTTGGTGTGGTCAGATGCTTTGAGGGCAGAAGAGAGATCTAGGGTCTAATAGACCCCAATTTTTTCAAAAAAGAGTACCTGTCACTACCTATTGCTATCATAGGGGATATTTACATTCCCTGAGATAACAATAAAAATGATTAAAAAAAAAAAATGAAAGGAACAGTTTAAAAATAAGATAAAAAAGCAAAAAAATTATAAAGAAAAAAAAAAAAAAAAAAGCACCCCTGCCCCCCCCTGCTCTCGCGCTAAGGCGAACGCAAGTGTCGGTCTGGCGTCAAATGTAAACAGCAATTGCACCATGCATGTGAGGTGTCCCGCGAATGTCAGATCGAGGGCAGTAATTTTAGCAGTAGACCTCCTCTGTAAATCTAAAGTGGTAACCTGTAAAGGCATTTAAAGGCTTTTAAAAATGTATTTAGTTTGTCGCCACTGCACGTTTGTGCACAATTTTAAAGCATGTCAGGTTTGGTATCCATGTACTCGGCCTAAGATCATCTTTTTTATTTCATCAAACATTTGGGCAATATAGTGTGTTTTAGTGCATTCAAATTTAAAAAAGTGTGTTTTTTCCCCAAAAAATGCGTTTGAAAAATCGCTGCGCAAATACTGTGTGAAAAAAAAAAATGAAACACCCACTATTTTAATCTGAAGGGCATTTGCTTTAAAAAAATATATAATGTTTGGGGGTTCAAAGTAATTTTCTTGCAAAAAAAAAAAAAATGTTCATGTAAACAAAAAGTGTCAGAAAGGGCTTTGTCTTCAAGTGGTTAGAAGAGTGGGTGATGTGTGACATAAGCTTCTAAATGTTGTGCATAAAATGCCAGGACAGTTCAAACCCCCCCCCAAATGACCCCATTTTGGAAAGTAGATACCCCAAGCTATTTGCTGAGAGTCATGTCGAGTCCATGGAATATTTTATATTGGGACACAAGTTGCAGGAAAGAGACAAATTTTTTTTTTTTTTTGCACAAAGTTGTCACTAAATGATATATTGCTCAAACATGCCATGGGAATATGTGAAATTACACCCCAAAATACATTCTGTTGCTTCTCCTGAGTACGGGGATACCACATGTGTGAGACTTTTTGGGAGCCTAGCTGCGTACGGGACCCCGAAAAATAAGCACCACCTTCAGGCTTTCTAAGGGCGTAAATTTTTGATTTCACTCTTCACTGCCTATCACAGTTTCGGAGGCCATGGAATGCCCAGGTGGCACAAAACCGAAACTGTGATAGGCAGTGAAGAGTGAAATCAAAAATTTACACCCTTAGAAATCCTGAAGGCGGTGATTGGTTTTCGGGGCCCCGTACGCAGCTAGGCTCCCAAAAAGTCCCACACATGTGGTATCCCCATACTCAGGAGAAGCAGCTAAATGTATTTTGGGGTGCAATTCCACATATGCCCATGGCCTGTGTGAGCAATATATCATTTAGTGACAACTTTGTGCAAAAAAAAAAAAAAAAAATGTGTCACTTTCCCGCAACTTGTGTCAAAATATAAAATATTCCATGGACTCAACATGCCTCTCAGCAAATAGCTTGGGGTGTCTACTTTCCAAAATGGGGTCATTTGGGGGGGTTTTGTGCCATCTGGGCATTTTATGGCCTTCAAAACTGTGATAGGTAGTGAGGAGTGAAATCAAAAATTTACGCCCTTAGAAATCCTGAAGGCGGTGATTGGTTTTCGGGGCCCCGTATGCGGCTAGGCTCCCAAAAAGTCCCACACATGTGGTATCCCCGTACTCAGGAGAAGCAGCTGAATGTATTTTGGGGTGCAATTCCACATATGCCCATGGCCTGTGTGAGCAATATATCATTTAGTGACAACTTTTTGTAATTTTTTTTTTTTTGGTCATTATTCAATCACTTGGGACAAAAAAAAAAATAATATTCAATGGGCTCAACATGCCTCTCAGCAATTTCCTTGGGGTGTCTACTTTCCAAAATGGGGTCATTTGGGGGGGTTTTGTACTGCCCTGCCATTTTAGCACCTCAAGAAATGACATAGGCAGTCATAAACTAAAAGCTGTGTAAATTCCAGAAAATGTACCCTAGCTTGTAGACACTATAACTTTTGCGCAAACCAATAAATATACGCTTATTGACATTTTTTTTACCAAAGACATGTGCCGAATACATTTTGGCCTAAATGTATGACTAAAATTGAGTTTATTGGATTTTTTTAATAACAAAAAGTAGAAACTATCATTTTTTTTCAAAATTTTCAGTCTTTTTCCGTTTATAGCGCAAAAAATAAAAACCGCAGAGGTGATCAAATACCATCAAAAGAAAGCTCTATTTGTGGGAAGAAAAGGACGCAAATTTCGTTTGGGTACAGCATTGCATGACCACGCAATTAGCAGTTAAAGCGACGCAGTGCCAAATTGGAAGAAGTCCTCTGGTCCTTAGGCAGCATAATGGTCCGGGGCTGAAGTGGTTAAAAAGGTGCAAACAAAGCTGAATAAATACATAAAAAAGGAGAAATTACATATATACAGATCAAATTCACCAATAAAGTTCAAGTGAATGTCCAAATAACAAATAAATATATAAAACATAAAAATCATTAGTACCCTACTGGATATTGCAACCAAAAACACCAGTGCTGTAAAAAATGAAGGGTCTTGATGTGAGGTGAGCTGTTAGCACACACGGTGTGATCACACCATCACTTACACCCCTTTCACACTGAGCCGCCCTGGGGGTCGGCAGTAAAGCGGCGCTATTCTTAGCGGTTTTAACCCCCCCAGCGCTGAAAAAGGGTTAAATCCGCCCACAAAACGCATCTGCAGCGGCGCTTTGCTGGCAGTATGGTGGCGCTGCCCCATTGTTTTAAATGGGGAGGAGCAGTGTATTCACCGCTCCTCCACCGCTGCAAAGAAGCTGCTGGCAGGACTTTTTGTGATGCCCTGCCAGCGCAGCACCCCAGTGTAAAAGCACTTGGGCTTTCACACTAGGTTTGCAGCTGAGGCTTTTTTCAGGCGCTATGCAGGTGTTATTTTTAGCTCTGTAGTGCCTGAAAAATGGCTCCAGTGTGAAAGGGGTCTTAAGGATTTCTTCATATATGCACGTCTATCACCACTGGGATCTGTTTGATTTATTTATTTACTTGGACACACTGATGTGGGGTGTGAAACACAAAAAAGGACACTTTATTGATGAACTTTATTATCCTATGAAATTTATTTGGTATACCTATTTGCCATATTTGCACATATTTTGATTTCTTACAGCACTGGTGCATTTGGTTGCAATACCCAGCAGTGTCATCTTCTTTGGCTATTGCTACCGCATTAATGAACTTTATCTGCTTTTGGTTGCAATATCCAGCAGGGTACTATTGATTTTTATTTCTTTTTTATTTGCACATTCAGTTGAATTTCATTGATGAATTTGATCTGTATATATAGTATTTTTCCTTTTTATCTATTTATTCTGCTTTGCTTGCACATTTTTAATTATGTGCAGCACTGGTGTTTTTAGTTGTAATATCCACTAGAGTATTAATGATCTCTGTTATTGATGTTCCTTACATTATTTGCTTATTTGTACATTCATCTGAACCTCTTGCAGCACTGGGGTTTTGATTTAGTACCCAACTGGTCTTTTTATGTTATGTATTTTTACACTTTGTTTTATTGAATTAGGGATAGCGCCACACTTTTTATTTTTAGTAAGTGTGGGGACACATTATAGTGTTGGCAACTGCCATTGGCTGTTTTTTGTCATATTAGTTGGTATTGGTTAGTGCATAAGTAATCATATTCTCTTTATCCACTGCCCTACTGCCACCTTCCACTGCTCTACTGCCACTTTCCACTGCTCTACTGACTGATACCATCCACTGCTCTACTGACACCATCCACTGCTCTACTGACACCTTCCACTGCTCTACTGACACCATCCACTGCTCTACTGACACCATCTACTGCTCTACTGACACCTTCCACTGCTCTACTGACTGACACCTTCCACTGCTCTACTGACACCTTCCACTGCTCTACTGACTGACACCTTCCACTGCTCTACTGACTTACACCATCCACTGCTCTATTGACACCATCCACTGCTCTACTGACACCATCCACTGCTCTACTGACACCTTCCACTGCTCTACTGACACCATCTACTGCTCTACTGCCACCATCCACTGCTCTACTGACACTTTCCACTGCTCTACTGCCACCATCCACTGCTCTACTGACTGACACCTTTCACTGCTCTACTGACTGACACCATCCACTGCTCTACTGACACCATCCACTGTTCTACTGACACTATCCACTGCTCTACTGATTCCATCCAATGCTCTACTGACACCTTCCACTGCTCCACTGACACCTTCCACTGCTCCACTGACACCGTCCACTGCTCTACTGTCACCATCCACTGCTCTACTGACACCTTCCACTGCTCTACTGACTGACACCTTCCACTGCTCTACTGACTGACACCTTCCACTGCTCTACTGACTGACACCTTCCACTGCTCTACTGACTGACACCATCCACTGCTCTACTGACACCTTCCACTGCTCTACTGACACCATCCACTGCTCTACTGACTGCCACCATCCACTGCTCTACTGACTGACACCTTCCACTGCTCTACTGACTGACACCATGCACTGCTCTACTGACTACTTCCACTGCTCTACTGACACCATCCACTGCTCTACTGACACCATCCACTGCTCTAATGACACATTCCACTGCTCTACTGACACCATCCACTGCTCTACTGACACCTTCCACTGCTCTACTGACACCTTCCACTGCTCTACTGACACCTTCCACTGCTCTACTGACTGACACCTTCCACTGCTCTACTGACTGACACCTTCCACTGCTCTACTGACTGACACCTTGCACTGCTCTACTGACTGACACCATCCACTGCTCTACTGACTGACACCTTCCACTGCTCTACTGACACCTTCCACTGCTCTACTGACTGACACCAGCCACTGCTCTACTGACACCTTCCACTGCTCTACTGACACCAGCCACTGCTCTACTGACACCTTTCACTGCTCTACTGACTGACACATTTATATTTTTATAGTGACATTTTTTTAAAGTTTTCCTTACTGTTTAGTTAGGGCTTGCTAGATAATTTCTTAAAAAAGGTGCTGGACCCAGATGATATTTGATCTCTTTCATGTTCAGGTTGATCTGCACCTCTCAAGGGTTGTCTACCCCTGCTCTAGGGTATTGAAAAGATTTTGGAGAAACTATCCACATTTTGACATACCTCCTCTACAATTCTTTTCAATTACCCTTTCAATATGTAAATAAAGATCTGAAATAACTGTTTAGCCACTTGGAGTATCTTGGCGCGAGGTGGCAGGTGGTAGTGGGGGCTCCCAGGTCAACTTTTGCATCGGGGCCCACAAGCTTTAAACTACGCCTCTGGTTCTAGTAACAGTGTTTTTTGATCGCTTTTTTTTTCTGTTCATTTTTTTTTTTTTTAAGATCATTATCTCTCCAGAAATCTAGCCAGGGCACACCAGTAAACATTCCAAAAGGCACAAAAACGTATAGAACCTGCAGTATCCGTGCATAACATTTAAAATCAGTATTCAAAGGGAACTGTTCTTGCAAATTGACCTACCATTATTCTTGGATAACAATAAACTATGCCAATCTAGTAAATCATCTTAAATTTCCCTAGATAAATGTATATGCTGGGTAGGGAATTTAACCCTGCAATTACAAAGGCAAGTTTATGCCAATAAACAAAGTATTCAAGAGATGCACAGAATTTTAAGCAGAATTCTCCAGCAAATACAGATGATCCACACCTACCATGGTCAGACATGTACTAAATGTGCATTCTATCACAGTAGAGGCGCATATTCAAGGAGCACTTCTCACTAGCTGTGGTTCTGCACATGTTCTACCAGCAAGGGCAAATTATTTCTCAAACATAGGATTTCTGTGCTATTCTTTTAGTCAGTGAATCTGAGTGTCTGGAGCAGATTTGCTAAAGATAAAAAGGCTGTGCAAGTGAAGTTGCATTCTGTTAAAGTAGTTGTATACCCCCAATGCGGAAGTTGTACCTATAGGTAAGCCTATAATAAGGCTTACCTATAGGTAGGGATGAGCTTCGTGTTCGAGTCAAACCCATGTTCGACTCGAACATCGGCTGTTCGCCCGTTCACCGAATTGCAAACGATATGGGTTGTTCGCGCCAAATTCATGTGGCGCGTCACGGCCCATAATTCACTGCGGCATCACAGTCCATTGCTGGCTGATGATTGGCCAAGCATGCACTATGACCCGCATGTTTGGCCAATCACAACGCCATCTGTAGAGAGCTGTAATTGGCCAAAGCCAGGGTGGATTTGGCCAATTATGGCTCAGGGGGTTTAGTACACGCCCCACACTATATAAGGCCGCCTGCACGGCGGCCCTGTGTAGTGTGTTCCAGCGTTGAGAGACAGAGACAGAGAGACAGTGTCATTTGATTTAAGTTAGATAGATTAGGCAGGACAGTCAGTCAATTAGCTGCACTTACACTGTATTGTGTATATATATGCATCCCAGGTGTTGTATGTATATATATATATATATATATATATATATACACTGTATTAAGTTTAGCTAGATCCGTTCCTGTTATTATCTTCCTACTGACAAGTAGGCTTGTGTTGTTAGAGTATTTACAGCTACCTGAAGAAAATTGCTGGTGTTCTTCTGATCCTATTAGTACCACAGTCAGGCAGCTAGACTATTTACAGTTAGTGTAGTGCGTCCTCCTCACAGTGTTCAGCTAAAGCTACAAGTTAGTTTAGTGTGACCTCTGCACAGTGTTCAGCTAAAGCTACAAGTTAGTGTAGTGCGACCTCTGCACAGTGTTCAGCTAAAGCTACAAGTTAGTGTAGTTCACAATGTTCAGCTAAAGCTACAAGTTAGTGTAGTGCGTCCTCCTCACAGTGTTCAGCTAAAGCTACAAGTTAGTGTAGAGCGACCTCTGCACAGTGTTCAGCTAAAGCTACAAGTTAGTGCAGTGCGTCCTCTGAACAGTGTTCAGCTAAAGCTACAAGTTAGTGTAGTGCGACCTCTGCACAGTGTTCAGCTAAAGCTACAAGTTAGTGTAGTTCACAATGTTCAGCTAAAGCTACAAGTTAGTGTAGTGCGTCCTCCTCACAGTGTTCAGCTAAAGCTACAAGTTAGTGTAGTGCGACCTCTGCACAGTGTTCAGCTAAAGCTACAAGTTAATGTAGTGCGTCCTCTGAACAGTGTTCAGCTAAAGCTACAAGTTAGTGTAGTGCACAGTGTTCAGCTAAAACTACAAGTTAGTGTAGAGCGACCTCTGCACAGTGTTCAGCTAAAGCTACAAGTTAGTGCAGTGCGTCCTCTGAACAGTGTTCAGCTAAAGCTACAAGTTAGTGTAGTGTACAGTGTTCAGCTAAAGCTACAAGTTAGTGTAGTACGTCCTCCTGACAGTGTTCAGCTAAAGCTACAAGTTAGTGTAGTGTGACCTCTGCACAGTGTTCAGCTAAAGCTACAAGTTAGTGTAGTGCGTCCTCTGAACAGTGTTCAGCTAAAGCTACAAGTTAGTGTAGTGCACAGTGTTCAGCTAAAGCTACAAGTTAGTGTAGTGCGTCCTCCTCACAGCGTTCAGCTAAAGCTACAAGTTAGTGTAGTGTGGCCTCTGCACAGTGTTCAGCTAAAGCTACAAGTTAGTGTAGTGCATCCTCTGAACAGTGTTCAGCTAAAGCTACAAGTTAGGGTAGTGCACAGTGTTCAGCTAAAGCTACAAGTTAGTGTAGTGCGTCCTCTAAACAGTGTTCAGCTAAAGCTACAAGTTAGTGTAGTGCGTCCTCCTCACAGTGTTCAGCTAAAGCTACAAGTTAGTGTAGTGCGTCCTCTGAACAGTGTTCAGCTAAAGCTACAAGTAAGTGTAGTGCACAGTGTTCAGCTAAAGCTACAAGTTAGTGTAGTGTGTCCTCCTCACAGTGTTCAGCTAAAGCTACAAGTTAGTGTAGTGCGTTCTCTGAACAGTGTTCAGCTAAAGCTACAAGTTAGTGTAGTGCACAGTGTTCAGCTAAAGCTACAAGTTAGTGTAGTGCGTCCTCTGAACAGTGTTCAGCTAAAGCTACAAGTTAGTGTAATGGACAGTGTTCAGCTAAAGTTACAAGTTAGTGTAGTGCGTCCTCCTCACAGTGTTCAGCTAAAACTACAAGTTAGTGTAGTGCGTCCTCTGAACAGTGTTCAGCTATAGCTACAAGTTAGTGTAGTGCGTCCTCCTCACAGTATTCAGCTAAAGCTACAAGTTAGTGTAGTGAGTCCTCCTCACAGTGTTCAGCTAAAACTACAAGTTAGTGTAGTGCGTCCTCTGAACAGTGTTCAGCTAAAGCTACAAGTTAGTGTAGTGCGTCCTCCTCACAGTGTTCAGCTAAAGCTACAAGTTAGTGTAGTGCGTCCTCTGAACAGTGTTCAGGTAAAGCTACAAGTTAGTGTAGTGCACAGTGTTCAGCTAAAGCTACAAGTTAGTGTAGTGCGTCCTCTGAACAGTGTTCAGCTAAAGCTACAAGTTAGTGTAGTTCACAGTGTTCAGCTAAAGCAACAAGTTAGTGTAGTGCGTCCTCCTCACAGTGTTCAGCTAAAACTACAAGTTAGTGTAGTGCGTATGTTTCGGAAATATTTATACCTCACTTAAACAATTAACGATACAAATATAAGTGATTAAACCTTTGTCTATATAAGAATAAAAACGAGCGATAACAGGGAAAAAAGATAAACAATTACATTTATTTACACAGAAAAGAAAGTTAGAATAATTAGAATTTATCATATATCTCCAGTGATGTCATAAGTACAGTGTTGCTCTAGCCTGCAAAGTTAATCTAGGCCGAACTCAGAAATGGTTACAATGAACATACATAGGCTATACAATATTCTAAGGCAATTCCTAGGATACAAAAAGTTAGAAAGAAACAGAAAGAGAGATACCAGTATACATTACACACACAGCATATCCCCTAGATTAGCGGTTCTCAACCTGGGGGTTGCGACCCCCTGGGGGGTCGATTGCCGATTCTCCAGGGGGTCGCGAATGCTGGCCGAGATGCTGGCCGAGACGGACCCGAAGTTACTGCCGGAGTCCGTCTGTCTCGGCCAGCGAGATGTCACTTCCTGGAGAGGAGAGACTGCATGGAAGTGACGTTCCGTCTCCGCCATCTTGGTACTCTCATCTGCAGTAAGGCTTAGACTTAGAAGTCGGCAAGCGGACATCTTTTTACACCCACCGAAAGTCCGCTTGCTGCGGACGAGTGTACCAAGAGGGAGGCAATGAAACATCACTTGCTGTATATATATATATATATATATATATATATATATATATATATATATATAAACGTCCCAGTTGGTTCCTCAAAAGTGGTTATTCCGTGCCAGTGCTAGATACATGTTTGCATATCTAGCACTGGCACGGAATAACCACTTTTGAGGAACCAACTGGGACGTTGATATATAAATCAGTGGTGGGGGCGCAAACAAACTGAAAAAATCAGAAAAAAAAACCCCATTAAAACGCTGCAACTGTGCCATCAAATGCAGCCACTGTGCCCATAAATTGTCGCCACTGTGCCAGCAAACGTCACCACTATGGAGCCACTGTGCCCATCAATTGTCGCCACTGTGCCCATCAATTGTCGCCACTGTGCCAGCAAATGTCGCCACTGTGCCAGCAAACGTCGCCACTGTGCCAGCAAATGTCGCCACTGTGCCAGAAAACGCTGCCACTGTGCCATCAAATGCAGCCACTGTGCCCTTTAATTGTTGCCACTGTGCCAAACGCAGCCACTGTGCCCATCAATTGTCGCCACTGTGCCAGCAAACGTCGCCACCTGTGCCATCAAACGCAGCCACTGTGCCCTTTGATTGTTGCCACTGTGCCAAACGCAGCCACTGTGCCCATCAATTGTCGCCACTGTGCCAGCAAACATTGCCACTGTGCCAGCAAACATCGCCACTGTGCCAGCAAACGCAGCCACTGTGCCCTTTAATTGTTGCCATTGTGCCAAAAGCAGCCACTGTACCCATCAATTGTCGCCACTGTGCCAGCAAACGTCGCCACCTGTGCCATCAAACGCAGCCACTGTGCCCTTTGATTGTTGCCACTGTGCCAAATGCAGCCACTGTGCCCATCAATTGTCACCACTGTGCCAGCAAATGCCGCCACTATGCCATCAAACGCCGCCACTATGCCATCAAACGCAGCCACTGTGCCCTTTAATTGTTGCCACTGTGCCAAACGCAGCCACTGTGCCCATCAATTGTCGCCACTGTGCCAGCAAACGTCACCACTATGGAGCCACTGTGCCCATCATATATACACATACATACATCCTATGGGGCAAGGCAGTTTAATTGGAGTCCTTACAATGGTCCGCTTGGATCTCGTTAATATAAATATGGAATTCAATATCTCCATCACAGTCCTCCTCACAGTGTTCAGCTAAAGCTACAAGTTAGTGTAGTGCATCCTCTGAACAGTGTTCAGCTAAAGCTACAAGTTAGTGTAGTGCACAGTGTTCAGCTAAAGCTACAAGTTAGTGTAGTGCGTCCTCTGAACAGTGTTCAGCTAAAGCTACAAGTTAGTGTAGTACACAGTGTTCAGCTAAAGCTACAAGTTAGTTTAGTACGTCCTCTGAACAGTGTTCAGTTAAAGCTACAAGTTAGTGTAGTGCACAGTGTTCAGCTAAAGCTACAAGCTAGTGTAGTGTGTCCTCTGAACAGTGTTCAGCTAAAACTACAAGTTAGTGTAGTGCGTCCTCTGAACAGTGTTCAGCTAAAGCTACAAGTTAGTGTAGTGCGTCCTCCTCACAGTGTTCAGCTAAAGCTACAAGTTAGTGTAGTGCGTCCTCTGAACAGTGTTCAGGTAAAGCTACAAGTTAGTGTAGTGCACAGTGTTCAGCTAAAGCTACAAGTTAGTGTAGTGCGTCCTCTGAACAGTGTTCAGCTAAAGCTACAAGTTAGTGTAGTTCACAGTGTTCAGCTAAAGCTACAAGTTAGTGTAGTGCGTCCTCCTCACAGTGTTCAGCTAAAACTACAAGTTAGTGTAGTGCGTATGTTTCGGAAATATTTATACCTCACTTAAACGATTAACGATACAAATATAAGTGATTAAACCTTTGTCTATATAAGAATAAAAACGAGCGATAACAGGGAAAAAAGATAAACAATTACATTTATTTACACAGAAAAGAAAGTTAGAATAATTAGAATTTATCATATATCTCCAGTGATGTCATAAGTACAGTGTTGCTCTAGCCTGCAAAGTTAATCTAGGCCGAACTCAGAAATGGTTACAATGAACATACATAGGCTATACAATATTCTAAGGCAATTCCTAGGATACAAAAAGTTAGAAAGAAACAGAAAGAGAGATACCAGTATACATTACACACACAGCATATCCCCTAGATTAGCGGCTCTGAACAGTGTTCAGCTAAAGCTACAAGTTAGTGTAGTGCGTCCTCTGAACAGTGTTCAGCTAAAGCTACAAGTTAGTGTAGTGCGACCTCTGCACAGTGTTCAGCTAAAGCTACCTGTAGAAGGTTGGTGGCTTTTTCCTGATCCTATCACTACCGCAGGCAGCTACATTATTTACACGTTAGTCTAGTGCGACCTCTGCACAGTGTTCAGCTATAGCTACCTGTAGAAGGTTGGTGGCTTTTTCCTGATCCTATCACTACCGCAGCCAGCTACATTATTTACACGTTAGTCTAGTGCAACCTCTGCACAGTGTTCAGCTAAAGCTACCTGTAGAAGGTTGGTGGTGTTTTCCTGATCCTATCACTACCGCAGGCAGCTAAATTATTTATATGTTAGTCTAGTGCGACCTCTGCACAGTGTTCAGCTAAAGCTACCTGTAGAAGGTTGGTGGTGTTTTCCTGATCCTATCACTACCGCAGGCAGCTACATTATTTACACGTTAGTCTAGTGCGACCTCTGCACAGTGTTCAGCTAAAGCTACCTGTAGAAGGTTGGTGGTGTTTTCCTGATCCTATCACTACCGCAGGCAGCTACATTATTTACACATTTGTGTAGTGCGACCTCTGCACAGTGTTCAGCTAAAGCTACCTGTAGAAGGTTGGTGGTGTTTTCCTGATCCTATCACTACCGCAGGCAGCTACATTATTTACACATTAGTCTAGTGCGACCTCTGCACAGTGTTCAGCTAAAGCTACCTGTAGAAGGTTGGTGGTGTTTTCCTGATCCTATCACTACCGCAGGCAGCTACATTATTTACACGTTAGTGTAGTGCGACCTCTGCACAGTGTTCAGCTAAAGCTACCTGTAGAAGGTTGGTGGTGTTTTCCTGATCCTATCACTACCGCAGGCAGCTACATTATTTACACATTTGTGTAGTGCGAACTCTGCACAGTGTTCAGCTAAAGCTACCTGTAGAAGGTTGGTGGTGTTTTCCTGATCCTATCACTACCGCAGGCAGCTACATTATTTACACATTAGTCTAGTGCGACCTCTGCACAGTGTTCAGCTATAGCTACCTGTAGAAGGTTGGTGGTGTTTTCCTGATCCTATCACTACCAAAGGGAACAGCTACATTATTTTAACTTTGGTGTAGTGCATCCTCTGCACAGTGTTCAGCTAAACCTACCTGTAGAAGGTTTGTGTTGTTTTCCTGATCCTATCACTACCGCAGGCAGCTACATTATTTACACATTAGTTTAGTGCGACCTCTGCACAGTGTTCAACTAAAGCTACCTGTAGAAGGTTGGTGGCGTTTTCCTGATCCTATCACTACCGCAGGCAGCTACATTATTTACACGTTAGTGTAGTGCGACCTCTGCACAGTGTTCAGCTAAAGCTACCTGTAGAAGGTTGGTGGTGTTTTCCTGATCCTATCACTACCGCAGGCAGCTACATTATTTACACGTTAGTGTAGTGCGACCTCTGCACAGTGTTCAGCTAAAGCTACCTGTAGAAGGTTGGTGGTGTTTTCCTGATCCTATCACTACCGCAGGCAGCTACATTATTTACACGTTAGTGTAGTGCGACCTCTGCACAGTGTTCAGCTAAAGCTACCTGTAGAAGGTTGGTGGTGTTTTCCTGATCCTATCACTACCGCAGGCAGCTACATTATTTACACATTAATGTAGTGCGACCTCTGCACAGTGTTCAGCTAAAGCTACCTGTAGAAGGTTGGTGGTGTTTTCCTGATCCTATCACTACCACAGGCAGCTACATTATTTTAACGTTGGTGTAGTGCGTCCTCTGCACAGTGTTCAGCTAAAGCTACAAGTTAGTGTAGTGCACAGTGTTCAGCTAAAGCTACAAGTTAGTGTAGTGCGTCCTCTGAACAGTGTTCAGCTAAAGCTACAAGTTAGTGTAGTACACAGTGTTCAGCTAAAGCTACAAGTTAGTGTAGTGCGTCCTCTGAACAGTGTTCAGTTAAAGCTACAAGTTAGTGTAGTGCACAGTGTTCAGCTAAAGCTACAAGCTAGTGTAGTGCGTCCTCTGAACAGTGTTCAGCTAAAGCTACAAGTTAGTGTAGTGCGACCTCTGCACAGTGTTCAGCTAAAGCTACCTGTAGAAGGTTGGTGGTGTTTTCCTGATCCTATCACTACCGCAGGCAGCTACATTATTTACACATTAATGTAGTGCGACCTCTGCACAGTGTTCAGCTAAAGCTACCTGTAGAAGGTTGATGGTGTTTTCCTGATCCTATCACTACCACAGGCAGCTACATTATTTTAACGTTGGTGTAGTGCGTCCTCTGCACAGTGTTCAGCTAAAGCTACAAGTTAATGTAGTGCGACCTCTGCACAGTGTTCATCTATAGCTACCTGTAGAAGATTGGTGGTGTTCTCACACTACAGGCAGGCAGTTGATTTTGCTAGCTGCAGTATCAGTATATATATATATATATATATATATATATATATCCCAGCTTAGTGCAGCTACATCTCACTGCAGGCCATTAGTATGTCTGGAAGGCCAACAAGGAGAGGCAGACAGTCACAAGCCAATAAAAGAGGGAAAGCAGGCTCTGTGTCTAGAGGCAACAGTGTTGGTCGTGGACACGGTGCATCCTCATCAGCACATGGCCGTGGGACACGATTGGCCTTCTTTTCGGCAGCTGGCCGTGTTGAGCCACAACATGCCGAAGACTTGGTCGAGTGGATGACCAAGCCGTCCTCCTCATCCTCTCTCACCCATGCTCAGGGTACTTTGTCTGGCGAAGCAGCTGCCAACGCGGCCTCTTCCCTCGGCTCAATGGCATCAGTGACTCCTTCCCTAGCCCCACTATGTCCTCCTGAGGAGTCCCTCGAACTGTTTGACCACAGTGTTGGGTACATGCTCCAGGAGGATGTTCAGAATTTAGAAAGCTCTGATAATGATACTGAGCTAGATGAAGGCAGTAACGTGAGCAT
The DNA here is from genome assembly GCF_042186555.1 of Aquarana catesbeiana. Lineage (NCBI taxonomy): Eukaryota > Metazoa > Chordata > Amphibia > Anura > Ranidae > Aquarana > Aquarana catesbeiana. The sequence goes on along the minus strand of NC_133328.1, from coordinate 412,700,530 downwards.
GGACAGAGGGGGTGCCCAAGAAGGACAGCAATCTGGCAGTCATGCTCCCCCTGCTGCAGCATACTGCCAGGTTTGCTCCAGTGATGAGGAGGGAGGGGATGATGAGGTCACTGACTCAACGTGGGTGCCTGACAGGAGAGAGGAGGAGGAGGCACATCACCAACGAGGCAGGATGCCCTCCAGGGGCCAGCCTAAGGGCAGCACACTGACTACATCACACCGCAAAGCTCCGCATGTGCAAGGCGCTGCTGTCTCTGTGCGTTATTCCAAAAGTTCTTTGGTGTGAGCCTTTTTTGAGATGAGTGCATCAGTTTGCACCGCTGCTATTTGCCACATATGTCTCAAGCGTATCTCGCGTGGCCAAAACATCTCCTGCTTGGGCACCACATGCTTGACCAGACATACCACACCAAAGAACAAAGAGGACCTCTCCTTGCTCCTCATCAGCTGAGATCTCCAACCCCACTATACCTTCAGTCCTCTCTGAGACCTGCACTGAGAGGAATGAAGGTGTAGAATTAGGTGTGTCACAGCCAAGTACTTCTGGGCAATCTGCTTTCGGTACACCGACGTCAGATTGTACCAGGCAAATTTCCCTGCCCCAGCTGCTGCACTGCCGAAAGAGGTTCGCTCCCAGCCATCCACATGCCCAGCGGTTGAATGCTAGCTTGGCAAAACTGCTAGCACTTCAACTGCTACCTTTTCAGTTGGTAGACTCTGCCCCCTTCCGTTAGTTTGTGGAATGTGCGGTTCCCCAGTGGCAGGTAACCAAGCACCACTTTTTCTCACGGAAGGCGATTCCGGCTCTCTACCGGCATGTGGAAGGCAATGTCCATGCCTCGCTGGACAGGGCAGTCAGCGGTAAGGTGCATATTACCACTGACTCATGGTCCAGCAGGCATGGACAGGGACGTTACCTAAGTTTCACGGCGCATTGGGTGACTCTGCTGGCAGCTGGGAAGGATGCAGGACAAGGTGCAGTAGTGTTGGAGGTTGTTCCGCCACCACGCCTCCAAAATGCCACTACTAATGATTCTAACACACCTCTCTCCTCCACCTCCTCCTCTTCTTCTTCCTCCATGGCCTCTTCCTGTGCTTTGTCCTCGGAACCAGCGGTACTCCGTAGGCATTCAAGGGGCTACGCAAGTATGCAGGCCAAAAGATACCATGCGGTGCTTGAGCTGGTGTGCTTGGGGGACAGGAGCCACACTGGGGCAGAGGTTCTGTCAGTTCTGCAGGGGCAGGTTCAGAGGTGGTTGACGTCAACTTAAGGCAGGAATGGTGGTTTGCGACAATGGCACCAACCTTTTCTACGCCCTCCGACAGGGACAAATGACCCATGTGCCCAAGGCCCAATTTTTCATCCCCTTTTTAACAGGGGCGTGTAATTACAATTTTTGATGCAATTCTTTGCAGCAGGGCTAGTTCCTGCGCTCCAACTAGAGTATCTGTGAGGGGTTGCAGTGTTGTGGCACCAGTGCCTAAGGCCCAATTTTTCAGCCCCTGTTCAACAGGGACATGTAATTAAAATTCTTGATTTAATATTTCACAGCAGGGCCCGTTTCTGCACCCACCAAGAGTATCTGTGAGGACTTACAGTGTTGTGGCACCAGCACCACCACCACCACCAAAGGCCTTTCCCCTGTTCAACAGGCGCATGTAATTACAATTCTTGATCTAATATTTCACAGCAGGGCCCTGTGAGTTCTTACAGTGTTGTGGCCAGAACAACACCTAAGGCCCAAATTTCTGCTGACTATATAGGGCAGGCCCCTACTTTCAAACATCCAACGTACAAATGACTCCTACTTGCAAACGGAAGGAGACAACAGGAAGTGAGATGAAATCTACCCCTAGGAAGGGAAATTCTCTCCTGTAAGAGTTAATATGGGAAAAACTTTTCTCCTTTCCACTGATGCTTTATCACCAATCCTTGTTTCACAAAAAAACCCAAAATTTTCAAAAAACATTTGTCATTGGGACAAAAAAGTGAGGTGAAATCTTCTGAAGAGGAGCACAGACAGCAAAACAAATGTCACAGGGGTGATAACCCTTCCCTATGTTTTCCAAAAAGCTTAAGATAGATTTTTTGCTGGAGCTAAACACTTTAAAAATGTACCAGTTCAAAATTACAAACAGATTCTACTTAACAACAAACCTACAGTCCCTGTCTTGTTTGCACCGCCTGTATACTGCTGTTCAGAGTATATAGAGCCTGGGGGCCCCACACCTTTCCTTTTTTAATTTGGGTGCGGGGTTCCCCTTAATATCCATACAAGACCCAAAGGGCCTGGCAATGGACTGGGGGGTGGGGGGTACCCATGCCATTTGTCTCACTGATTTTTATCCATATTGCAAGGACCCGACATTACATTAAAGCCACAAGCAGTTTTAAATTACTTTTTTTCCTTTAAAAATGACATTTTGTGCAGGGACTCTTCTAAGCACAGGAAACATGCGCCACTTTACAGGCATACTATAGACACCCCCCAGGTACGATATTTAAAGGAATATTTCACTTTTTTTTTTTTTTACTTTAAGCATCATTAAAATCACTGCTCCCGAAAAAACGGCCATTTTTAAAAGTTTTTTTGCATTGATACATGTCCCCTGGGGCAGGACCCGGGTCCCCAACCCCTTTTTAGGACAATACCATGCAAATTAGCCTTTAAAATGAGCGCTTTTGATTTTGAACGTTCGAGTCCCATAGACGTCAATGGGGTTCTAACGTTTGTGCGAATTTTTGGTCCGTTCGCAGGTTCTGGTGCGAACCGAACCGGCGGGTGTTCGGCTCATCCCTGCCTACTGTAAATATCTCCTAAACGTGCACTGTTTAGAAGATATTTACCTTGTAGTGCGCTGATCATGTCATCGGCGCATGCGTTATGAAGAAATGGCCCTCTGTGCCGTTTCTTCACTAGCAAGTGCCGTGACTGACAGCTCCCGCACGCATGCACGGGAGCGACGTCACGCGACTTTGGCCAGTCACAGAGCCGGAGTCCCAGGGCGAAGATGGATGCGTCCACCAGTGGGGACATCACAGGCTTTGTTTGCAGGTAAGTGGCACATAATGGGCTAGTATGCGATGCGTACTAGCCCATTATGCTTTTACTTTGCAGGAGGTAAAAAGGGGAAGTAAAACCCATTAGGGTTTACTTCCTCTTTAAGAAAGTTTCCCCACAACCTAGTAAATATAGTGAATGTCCACTTTGCAAAGCATATCCAAACACATTCAAGAAAAATAAAAACAGCATTTTTGCTTGCACATGATTCGATGATGGAAGTCAGCAGAGCTTCACTTTAGGCCCCTTTCACACGTGCGGACCGTATGTTCGTATTTCATCCATCCGTTTTCAGATTAAATACGGACATACATGCATCCCTATGGGATAGTGGGTGTCTGCGGATGAACATCCGCTGACACCCGATATCATCCGGCCCCGCTATTGTCCGATTCTGCAGACGGAAGATGGTCCGTGTTCATCCGATCCCCCATAGGAGAGAGCGGAGATCTGACAGGGCGGTCCCTGCACAGTGTGCAGGGACCGCCCTGTCATCCACCAGCTCAGCGGGGATCAATGGAGCGATCCCCGCTGAGCAAGCGGATGTTCACGGGTCGGATCAACACGGATCCGCACATGTGAAAGGGGCCTCATTCAGTAAGCTCTAGGAAAATTTCCTTGCCTCTTTTATTTTAATAAAGTTCTGTTTAAATAAAGGTTGCAAAGTGTTGTTAACATTTTTTTAAGGAAAGATATTGGGGTTTATTTACTACAGCTGAAAAGTGCAAAATCAGGCTCACTTCTGCATAGAAATTAATCAGCTTCCAGGTTTTATTGCCAAAGCTTAACTGAACAAGCTTAGGTTAGAAGTTGATTGGTTTCTATGCAGAGGTGAGCCTGATTTTGCACTCTCCAACTTTAGTAAGTAAAACCCACTGTGTTGTTTTGACTATCACGGAGATGGCAGCTAGTTTACTTGTTGAATTACTACATTTAAACATAGGTGGAGTCAGAGAGAAGAAAAAAATAAAATTGTTATACTCGTCTCAGACAATGCACACCTTGCCCTTTGCAACCTGCTGCTTCTTCTTATCTGTCAGCGCTGTTCCTTCACTAGAACAGAACATAGGTATGTACACACAGAGAATAGTGCTTAAAATCATGATTTGTCTTCATTTTTTTTTGTGTTTAATTATGTAAAAACCTACAGTGGTAATTGGGTTATATTAAACAAAAGGCAGTAGAACATTATTACACCTGAGAATTTAATAAGCTGTAATGTCACATATAATAGTGGCTAATAAATGTACTTATTCAACCTGCAAATACTTTAATGATTAGATGCTTTGCATTCTTTGTATAGCACATTGTACTTTAAAACAGGTTCACCATTTTTTTAGGCTCACCATTTTTTCAGATTGTAGCGTTTTATAATGATCCATTGTTTTACACTTTTAAAAGGAATTAGAGTGGTAATTATATGTAAAAAACCTGCAAAAAAAAAAATAGGGACAGGATATAATTAACATACAACTACTGAATTGTTTTTAATATAACCATGAATGAACATTGCTTTAGTAAACCATATATTATTTTACTGTACTGTACTTCAATGTACAATATTAGAATAATCAGCACTACATCACCTTATAAAAAAGTGTATTTTGTATACAAATACTGTATTTTTTACAGGCAAACACAATTGCGCTGTAAATTGGAAATACTGAGAACAACCACAGGAAAAGTCACTGGAAATATGATTTTTAGAGTTAGCACTATGTAGGATTTTTCTATAGTTATTACTATTTATGTTGCGTCTTAGCCTAGTTACATTTAAAAATACCTTTCATGCATTTTAATAAGTCATATAACCCAATTTTTGTTATCATAAAAACTGTTATGCTGAGTAAATAGATACCTGACATGTCATGCTTTATAATTGCGTACGCTTGTGGAATGGCGCCAAACATTTCTATAGGTGACATTTTAAAATTTTTTACAGGTTACCAGTTTAGAGCTACAGAGGAGGTCTAGCACTAGAATTATTGCACTACAATGCTCGTGTTGATACCTCACATGTGTGGTGCGAACACCGTTTACATATACGTTCGCTTCTATGCGCGAGGGGATGGGGGCGCTTTTTAAAAAAAATTCTTATAATTTATTTTATTTTTACACTGTCCCTCTTGTTTTTTATTTTTTTTAATCACTTTTATTCCTATCACAAGAAATGTAAACATCCCTTGTGATAGAAATAAGGCATGATAGGTCCTCTTTATGGAAAAATCTGGGGTCTCTCCTCTACCCTGAAAAGTATGAGATAAAAAAACAAAAAAAAACAAAACAAAAACTTTAATCTCTGCTTTCTAGGTAAAAAATGGCAGTGTTTACATCTGCCAGAGCCAGAGGTGACAGGATCATAGAGATGGCCGGGAACCATCCGGGACAAAACCTGTATCATACTTACTAGAGATGGGCTCGGGCATGTTCCAAATCCCACCTGCCCGATCCCACCAGGACTCTGCACATGGCTAATCACAGGCAGTGAGAAATTTCCCAATCTGTGCAGCTGCGGAAATGTCTCATTGCCTGTGATTAGGAGTGTGCAGTGTAGGCTTCCTGGTGGGATTTCGAACATGCCCGAGCCCATCTCTAATACTTACACAAACGAGAAACTAGTTCCAAGATGTGGAAGGCACCAAAAAAAGCTAAAGAAACCGCAGTTTAAAAAATTGTTTCCAATACTGAAGAAAAAACTGTTTTAGTAGCAAACTGTTTTAGTGATCAAGCAGATCACATAGCATTGTAACTGAGATAATGACCACCTGTGGGGGGAGTAAATCTGATTTCTAGGGGGAGTAAAAATGTTTTCTTTTGAGGGACTATTTTACAATCACAGGAACAAACTGGGGCAGCATGTAGCTTCCTAACAGAGAAACACTTGTATTTATGTATTTATATATAGTATTACAGCGCTTGTAAGCGGGGGAATTAGCATTGCTGTATTATACAGGGAAACACTGTCAGAAACCATGAACCAGCCTGAGACAGAAGTACAGTAAAATCACACTTGTTTATTATCAAAAATAAAAAGGTAAATAGAGTAAGCGTAGTCAAAACATAGCCAGAGTCCAGTAACCGGATCGGGTAGTCAGCCAGGCCAGAAGTCAGGGATCCAAGTAGAGGAACAGCAAGCAGGATAAGGAGCAAGGGATGTCAGCAAAGCCAGTCTTTAAACAGGAACGCAGGAGATGGTTTCTTGTGATGTGACCAAGGCGAAGGCAGGAATAAAGTGAGCTGGAGATCTTTAAGTAGGCGGGACTGACGAGCAGATCCACAACAGCTGGTTAACTGTGGAGAGAGATGAGAGCTGGCAATTAGCCGACAGCTGAGCGGACAGCTCAGAGAAGGAAGGGTTGCGTGGTATTGTAAATCAAGTAACTTTAATTGCCGGATAAGCAGTAGTAGAAAATGATATTTACAAAAGTGGAGCAAACAGTTCTCTTGTTAGCATATACGGCACCAATTCACAGTCCATTCAGCAAAGATACAGAATTCAGCTCAGTAAACTGGCACTGTAGTTACTATTCCTCTATTCAGGCACATCAATGATATACAAGGCACATTTTGATTACTTGCCATAGGCTGGAGTTCATAAGCAGGTTCTACAGATGCAACAGAGATGATTTAACAGGAAAATACACTATCTTAGATGATCTTCCATCACAAGCACAGTAGCAGTGCTGAAAGACAGGACTCCTGAGGATCCCTGTTCTGTCTCTGTAGTCTGGAACACTCCCCCTGAATAAGGCCTAGCTTTCCCTCACAGGAACTATACCTTTCCCCCACTCATTCCACACACATGCTTCCCAAAATGGTGGCTGGGCCCCCTTTTATATGTAATCTAACAGAAAATGGTGGACAAAATCTCGCGACAACTTAGTACCAATCAGAACACGAAGCTTCTCCAAGATGGCTGCTGGAGTCAAGTTCAGGGAACGTTACAGCCTCAACAGGGTTTCAGAAAACAGCAGGAAAACACAAACACACTCTGAATATAATATGACATTTCTGCATGAGAAAGTAAGTATGATACAATTGTAGTCCCACTTCTCCTCTCAGCCAGCAAGACTGCCCTGTCACAGTTAACTGTATGTCAGGAGGCTACCTACACGCTGCCCTAATATAAATATGTAATACTTATTGAAGTCACACTACAGGGTACGTAGCACCTACATTGCAGCAGAAGCCTAATCAAATTTAACTTAATTGGTTTATTTATCTTTAAAATTATTAAAAATTATTTTCACATTCAATTTAACAATAGCGCAGGTGCATTTCTACTATTATAATATATATATATATATATATATATATATATATAAATTATAAAAAGGCAGAACATAAAAAATATATCATAAATAAATCATAGGTATCTGAATAGTTTTTTTCATATCATAACTGTCTCATTACATCTTGAACTGATTGCTGATAACGAGGAACCAAATCTTTGTACAGTTTAGAACTTTGACCACTGCTCCTTGGGCCAGTTTATGAGCAGTTGGAAATTCTGGTGATATACAGTCAGGTCCATAAATATTGGGACATCGACACAATTCTAATCTTTTTGGCTCTATACACCACCACAATGGATTTGAAATGAAACGAGCAAGATGTGCTTTAACTGCAGACTTTCAGCTTTAATTTGAGGGTATTTACATCCAAATTAGGTGAATGGTGTAGGAATTACAACAGTTTGTATATGTGCCCACCCCCTTTTTAAGGGACCAAAAGTAATGGGACAGATTAACAATCATCCATCAAACTTTTACTTTTTAATACTTGGATACAAATCCTTTGCAGTCAATTACAGCCTGAGGTCTGGAACGCATAGACATCACCAGACGCTGGGTTTCATCCCTGGTGATGCTCTGCCAGGCCTCTACTGCAACTGTCTTCAGTTACTGCTTTTTCTTGGGGCATTTTCCCTTCAGTTTTGTCTTCAGCAAGTGAAATGCATGCTCAATCGGATTCAGATCAGGTGATTGACTTGGCCATTGCATAATATTCCACTTCTTTCCCTTAAAAAACTCTTTGGTTGCTTTCGCAGTATGATTCAGGTCATTATCCATCTGCACTGTGAAGCGCCGTCCAATGAGTTCTGAAGCATTTTGCTGAATATGAGCAGATAATATTGCCCGAAACAGTTCAGAATTCATCCTGCTGCTTTTGTCAGCAGTCACATCATCAATAAATACAAGAGAACCAGTTCTATTGGCAGCCATACATGCCCACGCCATGGCAGTACCACCACCATGCTTCACTGATGAGGTGGTATGCTTTGGATCATGAGCAGTTCCTTTCCTTCTCTATACTCTTCTCTTCCCATCACTCTGGTACAAGTTGATCTTGGTCTCATCTGTCCATAGGATGTTGTTCCAGAACTGTGAAGGCTTTTTTTTAGATGTTGTTTGGCCATCTCTAATCTGGCCTTCCTGTTTTTGAGGCTCACCAATGGTTTACATCTTGTGGTGAACCCTCTATATTCACTCTGGTGAAGTCTTCTCTTGATTGTTGACTATGACACACATACACCTACCTCCTGGAGAGTGTTCTTGATCTGGCCAACTGTTGTGAAGGGTGTTTTCTTCACCAGGGAAAGAATTCTTCGGTCATCTACCACAGTTGTTTTCCGTGGTCTTATGAAGTTGCTGAGCTCAGTGGTGCATTCTTTCTTTTTAAGGATGTTCCAAACAGTTGATTTGGCCACACCTAATGTATTTGCTATCTCTCTGATGGGTTTGTTTTGTTTTTTCAGCCTAATGATAGCTTGCTTCACTGATCGTGACAGCTCTTTGGATCTCATATTGAGAGTTGACAGCAACAGATTCAAAATGCAAATAGCACACTTGAAATGAACTCTGGACCTTTTATCTGCTCCTTGTAAATGGGATAATGAGGGAATAACACACACCTGGCCATGGAACAGCTGAGCAGCCAATTGTCCCATTACTTTTGCTCCCTTAAAAAGTGGGAGGCACATATACAAACTGTTGTAATTCCTACACCATTCACCTGATTTGGATGTAAATACCCTCAAATTAAAGCTGAAAGTCTGCAGTTAAAGCACATCTTGTTCGTTCCATTTCAAATCCATTGTGGTGGTGTATAGAGCCAAAAAGATTAGAATTGTGTCGATGTCCCAATATTTATGGACCTGACTGTAAAACATCCGGAAATTACCTTATATTTGAGGGCCAGGTATTTTGCCTTGAGCCAATGTAAACAATGAAGCACTAAGAGTCCCAGCAGCCTGACTACAGCATAGTTGGCAATAGCCCGATTTTCCGGGGACAATCCCGATTTTGGGACCCTCATGCCAATCGGAAGCCACCCCGATTCGGGATTTTGCCTTTTGTCCAGGGAAATCGGGAATGTTTGGCTCTACAGCAGCTGAACTGGCTCCTGGCTCCAACAAAATGGCCGCCGATGCCGCCGCGAGATCTCTTTCCCCTTGTGTTCAGTGGAGAGTGGAGGGGGCTCGATCCGTGCAGCCAATGAATGGGCTTCTCTCTTGACAATTCTGAAGGCGGGGTTAGCTGCACAGATCGGACCCTCACCTCTCCACTGAACACATGGTGACGCTTGTGGAGTTTGCTTTGCTCTGCCGTTGTCCCTCTCGGTGTACAGCCCGGGCCAGCGATGTAACTATGTACAGGGGGGGGTTACTATGTTACTATGTTCAGGGGGGTAACTATGTACAGGGGGGGTAACTATGTACGGGGGGGTAAGTATGTACAGAGGGTAACTATGTATGGGGGGTAACTATGTACAGGGGGGTAACTATGTACAGGGGGTAACTATGTACAGGGGGTAACTATGTACAGGGGGGGTTACTATGTACGGGGGGGGTAACTATGTACAGGGGGGGTTACTATGTACAGGGAGAGGGGGATAACTATGTACAGGGGGCTAACTATGGCTCTGCTTGGGACACTGATGTAAGGACTGAGGCTGGGGACACTGGTGTAAGGACTGAGGCTCTGCTGGGGACACCAGTTGTAAGGACAGACTGTGCTAGGGGCACCTGATGCAAGGACGGACTTTGCTGGGGGCCCTTGATGCAAGAACGGACTTTGCTGGGGGCACCTGATACAAGGTCGGACTCTACTGGGAGCACCTCATGCAAGAACGGACTCTGCTCTGGGGGCACTTGATGCAAGGACGGACTCTTCTGGGGGCACCCGATACAAGGACGGACTCTTCTGGGGGCACCTGATACAAGGATGGACTCTGCTGGGAGCACCTGATGCAAGGACGGACTCTGTTGGGGGCACCTGATGTAAAGACGGAGTCTGCTGGGAGCACCTGATTCAAGGACAGACTCTGCTGGGGGCACCTGATGCAAGAACGAACTTTGCTGGGGGCACTTGATGCAAGGACAGACTCTGCTGGGGGCACCTGATACAAGGACGGACTCTGCTGGGAGCACCTCATGCAAGGACGGACTCTGCTCTGGGGGCACTTAAAGCAAGGACGGACTCTTCTGGGGGCACCCGATACAAGGACGGACTCTTCTGGGGGCACCTGATACAAGGATGGACTCTGCTGGGAGTACCTGATGCAAGGACGGACTCTGCTGGGGGCACCTGATGTAAAGACGGACTCTGCTGGGGGCACCTGATGTAAAGACGGACTCTGCTGGGGGCACCTGATGTAAAGATGGACTCTGCTGGGGGCACCTGATGTAAGGACAGACTCTGCTGGGGGCACCTGATGCAAGGACGGACTGTGCTGGGGGCACCAGATGGCATCTGGTGGCAGGCGACATGGCAGGTGACACGCTCAGGGGTCCCACTGATTCTGGATTATGTGAGTTGAATGATTTCAATCTATATTAAAATGTAATAATAGTAATAATGCGCTTCAATCATCCTGACACCACAACAACCATGGTGCTGGGATAATTGAAGCGCTAACACCAGGTGTTTGGAGTATCTTTATCTGCTGGTTTGTACACATCTGGAATACACATTTCTATTGTGGTGTAGGATCTGGGCCTGCTGTTCCTCCATCCCTCTTTCCTTCCCTCTCTCTCCTTCCCTCCTTCTTTCCTTCTTTCCCTCTCCCTCCCTCCCTCTTTTCCCCTTTCTTTCTCCATCTCTCATTCATCTCAGACCACAAACCACACCCCCATATAAGCCACACCCACTATTTCACGTAAACCACACCCATTGTTCGGCGCTGTGCACATTTTTCTTTTTTTTGCTATGTCACGCCTAACAACGCATGCCCCGCCCCTAATTATAATAAGACTCCGCCTACAGCCAAAAAAGTGTCCCTATACATTTTTTTACAATGTTGACAACTATGCTACAGGTGGAGACAAACCAGAGCATTTAATTGCATACATAATGTGTTTGTTATGTTTGCAGAACAATAGGTTTGTTGCTAAAAATGCTGGCCCCATACTACCACTGCAACCATGACAGGAAACAGTGTCTGGAGCAGATTTGCTAAAGATAAAAAGGCTCTGCAAGTGAGGTTGCTCTCTGTTAAAGTAGTTGTATACCCCCAATGCGGAAGTTGTACCTATAGGTAAGCCTATAATACGGCTTACCTATAGGTACTGTAAATATGTGCATGTTTAGGAGATATTTACCTTGTAGTGCGCCGATCATGTCATTGGCACATGCGCTGTGAAGGAATGGCATGCGCGGGAGTGATGTCACGTGACTTTGGCCAGTCACAGAGCCGGAGTCCGCAGCTCCAGAAGGAAGAGGGGCGAATATGGATGCGGCCAAAAGTGGGGACATCACGGGCTTTGTTTGCAGGTAAGTGGCACATACTGGGCTAGTATACGATGCATACTAGCCCATTATGCTTTTGCTTTGCAGGGGGAAAAAAGAGGAAGTAAAACCCATTAGGGTTTACTTCCTCTTTAAGAAAGTTTCCCCAGAACCCAGTAAATATGGTGAATTTTCACTTTGCAAAGCATATCCAAACACATTCAAGAAAAATAAAAACAGCATTTTTGCTTGCACATGATTAGATGATGGAAGTCAGCAGAGCTTTACTTCATTCAGTAAGCTCTAAGGAAATTTCCTTGCCTTTTTTATTTTTACAAAGTTCTGTTTAAATAAAGGTTGCAAAGTGTTGTTAATTTTATATTTTTTTAAGGAAAGATATTGGGGTTTATTTACTACAGCTGAAAAGTACGAAATCAGGCTCACTTCTGCATAGAAATCAATCAGCTTTCAGGTTTTATTGCCAAAGCTTAACTGAACAAGCTTAGGTTAGAAGCAGATTGATTTCTATGCAGAGGTGAGCCTGATTTTGCACTCTCCAGCTTTAGTAAGTAAAACCCACTGGGGTTTATTTACTAAAGGCAAATTCACTTTGCACTACAAGTGCACTTGGAAGTGCAGTCGCTGTAGATCTGAGGGGGACATGCAAGAAAAATAAAAAACAGCATTTTTGCTTGTACATGATTGGATGTTAAAATTAGCAGAGCTTTCCCTCATTTCAGATCTTCCCCTCAGATCTAAAGCAACTGCACTTCCAAGTGCACTTGTAGTGCAAAGTGGAGTTTCCTTTAGTAAATCAACCTCACTGTGTCGTTTTGACTACCACGGAGATGGCAGCTAGTTTACTTGTTGATTTACTGCATTTAAACATAGGTGGAGTCAGAGAGAAGAAAAAAATAAAATTGTTATACTCGTCTCAGACAATGCACACCTTGCCCTGTGCAACCTGCTGCTTCATCTTATCTGTCAGCGTTGCTCCTTTACTAGAACAGAACTTAGGTATGTACACACAGAGAATAATAGTGCTTAAAATCATTATTTGTCTTCTATTTTTTATGTTTAATTATGTAAAAACCTACAGTGTTAATTGGGTTCTCAATTCTATTAAACAAAAGCCAGTAGAACACTATTACACTTGAGAATTTAATACACTGCAATGTCACAGATAATAGTGGCTAATACATTTACTGATTCATCCTGCAAATACTTTGATGATTAGATGCTTTGCATGCTTTGTATAGCACATTGTACTTTAAAACAGGTTCACCATTTTTTTAGGCTCACCATTTTTTCAGATTGTGGTGTTTTATAATGAGCCATTGTTTTACACTTTTAAAAGGAATTAGAGTGGTAATTATATGTAAAGAAAACTGCAAAAAAATAGGGACAGGAAATAATTACTGAATTGTTTTTAATATAACCATGAATGTACATTTTATAAACCATATATTATTTTACTGTATTACTATATACTATTTTCCATCACAATATATTGTATTGCATCTTATTATAATACCATATCATATTTTACTATACATGGCACAGGCAAAAATTACAGCTATCTGTAATCCCTGTATAACCATAAATACTAATATTGTATATCATATTACTTCAATGCACAATATTAGAATAATCAGCACTACATCATTTTTTTTACAGGCAAGCACTAGGAAATATGATTTTTAGAGTTATCACTATGTAAGATTTTTCTATAGTTATTACTATTTATGTTGCTTCTTAGCCTAGTTACATTTAAAAATACATTTCATGCATTTTAATAAGTCATATTGGTTCTCTATGCTTTTTTTTTTTATGTCCGTCTAAAAGTGAGCTTTAAAACTTTAACCGAAACACATGATTTGCTTCTTAAAGCTATAATCTCCAGTGTTGAGTTGTCACTTGGTTAGGAATAGAGTAGAAATCTTCTAAAGGGGACCTTGATCCTGTAAAACCTGCCTTAAACTGTTATGCCCTGTACACACGGTAGGACTTTGTTCGGACATTCCGACAACAAAATCCTAGGATTTTTTCCTACGGATGTTGGCTCAAACTTGTCTTGCATACACACGGTCACACAAAGTTGTCGGAAAATCCGATCGTTCTAAACGCGGTGACGTAAAACACGTACGTCGGGACTATAAACGGGGCAGTGGCCAATAGCTTTCATCTCTTTATTTATTCTGAGCATGCGTGGCACTTTTTCCATCGGATTTGTGTACACACGATCGGAATTTCCGACAACGGATTTTGTTGTCGGAAAATTTTATCTCCTGCTCTCCAACTTTGTGTGTCGGAAAATCCGATGGAAAATGTCCGATGGAGCCCACACACGGTCGGAATTTCCGACAACACGCTCCGATCGGACATTTTCCATCGGAAAATCCGATCGTGTGTACGGGGCATTAGAGAGGAAAACCTGTCAGGGATTTTAATCTATCCATACTCTGTCCAAAACTTTAACCAAAGTTTTGGCTTTATAGATTCTTTAACCTGTATTCTAGACCTTAGTCCCTAATGCTGGCACAAAACTGAAAGGTAGACCAGTGACCCTTAGGCCCCTTTCACACGGGACGGATCCGTGTTGATCCGCCCCGTGTTTATCCGCTGCTCAGCGGGGATCGCTCCGCTTTCCCCAGCTGAGCCGGCAGATGACAGGGCGGGACCCGCACACTGTGCAGGGACCGCCCTGTCAGATCTCCGCTCTCCCCTATGGGGGATCGGAGGAACACGGACCGTCTGTCCGTGTTCCTCCGATCCGCTCTGCAGATGGATAGAAAAATAGGATTTTCTTCCGTCCGCAGAATCGGACGAGAGCGAAGGCGGACGACATCGGGTGTTAGCGGATGTACATCCGCTGACACCCGCTATCCCATAGGGATGCATGTATGTCCGTATTTCATCCGAAAACGGATGGATGAAATACGGACATACGGTCCGCATGTGTGAAAGGGGCCTTAAACTACAAATTACATATCTGCACTAAATGGTGAAAAACAGTTCCTCATTGAGAACAGTGAGAGCTGAATACGTGCAACATTGAACATTTTCACTAAGAACATGGTTTGGCTTATAATGGATGATTATTAATAAATTAGTAAATTGAAAATATTTCATTCTCAGGGATTTCCAACAAAAGGCCATAAAAAAAATGTGTTAGAAGGCTGATTTCAAAATCTCAAATCCACATCACAGAACATTTTTTCCTTTTTACCATATTACACAAAAAATATGTTTCTTACATAATTGGAAAATAATAATTAAGTAAAATTAGTACATTTGTAAAAACAATGAAAAAGAAATATTTTATTAAATGGATAGATTTTGAGGCAGGGAAATGTTTTTTAAACTGCACATGCATATACGTAACTGTTTGCCGCTATCTGCACATCTGCAGGAAAAACCTTTGCATGGATTTTTCAAGGAAATGTTTGCCAGCAGGGAACATGTCTAAAGAGCGCAGATGATGCCTCTCTGAGCCAAGACTGTTTGTGCACATGTGCATTGTCTGTATGTGGGATATGTGGATTTTTTTTTCCAGTTAAGTGATTGAGAGCATGTCGTTGTATGTGTTCTTTTAGATAAGGGCATCACAACTTTTAGGCCTCATGCACGCTGGACATTATAAAAACGACAGTAGTGTTAGCTGTAGAAAGCTGTAGCTGTAGAATGAGTTTTGCAGCATTTTTGCAGTAGCATTTTTAAAAGTTTTGTTAGCTGTTACGTTTTTTAGCTTTTTTAACAAAACTATACTCCAACAAAAGCTTATGGCTCAAAAACACTGATAAATGCAGAATAAAGGAAAATTGAATATCAAATACTTACCGCAATTTCCCTTTCCTGACGAGCTCCATGCCAGTCTACCATTGGGTATGCTCCACCCATATCCCCCACCTGCAGGACCTAACTCATAAATTTGACTCCCTCCCTCAGGCCGGCATTCCATAACTCGATTTCCGCACCTGGGTGGGAGTCTGTGAGACGCTCCTTGTGAAGCGCGCAGTTATTCCTTCCAAAAGGTTCAACCCCCTATCCGTATATAAGAGAGGGAGATCACTTTCACAATCCAAGAAGCAATCACTCTGCTCGAAGCTCTGGCCCCCTTGCGTAAACCTCTGTGAACCACAAACAGGCAATCTGATGACCTGAAAGTCTGGGCAGCGTGGATACTTGTCTTTGGTGTCTCCTCAACATCCAAAGGACTAACTTTTTGTCCATCTTCCAGATGAAAAGTAGACAACACGATTTCTTGACTTAAAGGGTAAGTTCAAAAAAGACATAATAATGCAGAGGCAATTTCTAAGCCCCAGACCCCTGACGCGACTATACCGGGGCTCAGAACGGAAGATCACCACGCAACAGGTTAGCGGGACTGGGGGGGGGTGAGGAGGGGGTCCTGCGTAAGTTCACCTTACAGATTTTTCTGTAAAGGTGAACTTACACTTTAAATAGAATCTTGAGGCCACTTTTAGAATAGAATCCAGCATTGGGAGCAGAATAACTCTGTCCCCCAGGACTTATAGGATTCTTTATACACTAGAGCTGCCAACTCAGAAATCCTC
Organism: Aquarana catesbeiana; assembly: GCF_042186555.1. Taxonomy (NCBI): domain Eukaryota; kingdom Metazoa; phylum Chordata; class Amphibia; order Anura; family Ranidae; genus Aquarana; species Aquarana catesbeiana. The sequence continues at coordinate 412,684,162 of NC_133328.1, read as the reverse complement.
CTAGCTGAGGCTACTGTCACTAGGAAAGCTGGTAATTCCCATAGCGACAACTCCATCATGGATTTTTCGAGCAGACATGGAGTTGAGTACTATTGTGAAGTCCAGTGTAGAAATGTGGGGTCTCTGGGAGGTGTTAGCTTCACTACAGCCTTAAGGATGGAAGAATCAGAGGTCTACTGAGTCCCACTAAGGGCCAATGTGGCAGAGATGTGTCCTTTGAGTGTGCTTGTGCTCAGGCCCATGTTTGAAGAAAGTTTGAGACCTCTTTGAAGAAAACCAACGACATGACAAACTCTTGCTTCCCCGGAGAAAACTTCTGACGTAGAATACTCTTGGAATTTTGCCAGACTTTGCTGTAGACTTTGTTAATGCTGCTCTTCTGTGCTCTCATAATGGCATCTACCATTCTCAAAGAGCAACCTTAATCCGTGAACCTTCGCCCCTCAAAATCCAGGCCACTAACTTAAGCTTCTCCGGGGCTGGATGGAGAACTTGACCTTGGGCCACTGTCTGGCAACTGAGATTTGTACTAGGTGTCTGTGAAATATAAATAGTTTGGTGCATATCCACTGTTGAAGAGAAACTCCTGGAAAGGGTATCTTCTCAGCAAAGAACAGAGAGAAGCACACTGCTCCAGGCATACTCAGGTACAGGATGGATCACAGGTGCAGACCTGGGCTCACCACCGTGGAAGACGAACAAGACAAGGAATTGGTCGCACACTGGAACTCCAAATTATCTCAATGTCATCTTTATTGTCAAAAAAGGATCAGACAGTGGTAGACGTTTCACAAGCGATAGCTTGCTTGAGTTGTGAACAAGCAAGCTATCGCTTGTAAAACATCTACCATTGCCTGTATCTGTCTGACCCTTTTTTGACAATAAAGATGACATTGAGATAATTTGGAGTTCAAGTGTGCGACCAATTCCTTGTCTTAAGGGTATCTTCTCCACTGAGCCTCTCAACACAAGGACAGGTGAGACCGTTGTCCCAATAGTCACCAGGCATGCAGACGCTGACAGGTGAAGAGAGGAATACCAGGACAATTTAGTACCTTACCACTGGTATGTTCTCTAGCAGCAGAGAAAGGCATACTTTGAACCATGATCAGTTGGGCTTCTAATTACAGAGGGACTGTGCAGGGGTCAGATGACCCTGTTCTTTAATCGCCAACTGCCAACTCAGACATTTATCTTGAGGCAGGAAGCCAGAATGTTTACAATCACAGAACCTTGCTGTCAATTTAAGCTTCATCTTCTATGAACAAATGCAGTGAATGAGTACTATCTTGAAGGCCACATCATCTTCTAATGGTAAAGTAATGTATCTGACCAATCCTATAAGGGACACTGACCAAAAAGGGTAACTCCATACGCTAGACACCTTCCTCTTCACAAGGGCATAACTTTTACATCTGCTGTGAAAACATGCTTTTTGCTCCATTTCTCTAGAGCCTTCTGAGCCGTAACTCAGTCACCATAGAGAAATTGCAAAGCAGTCTTTGGAGGCACTTGAAATACTTCTACTACTTTCCTTCTGTCTTAAGGCATCTCACCAGCCTTACAAAGGAGGGCTCAAACTGGATAAAGCTCATCCTGATCTGCATCTATTTCTTTGGAAGTGTCTAAAGAAGGTTGGTTGGCTGGAGAAAGCTCTTGAGACCAGTTGCTGGTTTTGGAAGGAAAATGGGACCTTGACAGAATAGATGACTCTTGCACAAGGGGAGTTCAAAGAACTCATTTAGAGTGTTTTGACCACATGCTTAAAGAGTTGTGACAACCTTTTGGTCCTCGTCATCTTCATCACTGACTGCTTGAACAAAGCAGGATTCATAGTCATGTGTCTCCCTCTTTGGAAGTGTCTGAAGAAGGCTGTTTGCCTAGGCAGCAGATGGGCACTGTCCCCTACCTTCATTGGTAGCGCTGGTCTTTATTTGGAGTGGACATTTGTTTTTCTGCAGAAGCAGAAGGCAGGCAAAAAACATTGAGCTTGTTCAATGACTATTAGGCAGCAGTGTAGTGCCTCATCCATAAGGAAGCGCAGTATCTTCATAATATTAAGGTAAGTGTCCACTCCAGCCTTGATATTGCACTGCCTCCCCACTGAGAGTGATTCACACCTCATATACCACCCCAGAGACAAGCAGAGGGGCTCCCTGATAGACGTTGCATTTAGCATGTAAACACAGGGACCACATACTAGCAGAGCAGGATGGACAGCCTGTACGTTATATGAGCTAGGAGACGTGCCAATTTCCTGGATCCTGTCCCTTCACAGGGTGAGTGGAAACGACTCCTTTAGAGTGTATTGACCACGTGTTTAATGAATGTGACAGCCTGTTAGGTGGAGTCACCTTTATCCTTGGCTGTTTGAAATAGGCAAGATTCATACAGTCATTTTCATCTGTATCTTCTCTTTGGAAGAGTCCGAAAAGCATTGTTTGCCTGGGAAGGCTTGGAGACTGCTCATTGCCAGATCAGGTAGCCCCTTCACAGGGTGAGTGGAAACACTCCTTTAGAGTGTATTGACAATGTGCTTAATGAACGTGACAACCTGTTAGGTGTCGTCATTTTTATCCTTGGTTGCTTGAACAAGGCAGCATTCTTGCAGTCATGTTCGTCTGTATCTTCTATTTGGAAGAGTCTGAAGAGGGTTGTTTGCCTGGGAAGGATTGGAGACAGCTCATTACCAGAATAGGCAACTCCTTCTCAGGGTGAGTAGAAACACTCCTTTAGAGTGTATTGACTGCAGGCTTAATGAATGTGACAACATGTTACGTGTTGTCATCTTTATCCTTGGTTGCTTGAACAAGGCAACATTTATTGCAGTCATGTTTATCCGTATCTTCTCTCTCTCTAAACAGGATCCTTTAGAATGTATTGCCCACGTACAGGGCTTGCCTGCCGAGGCATGAGATGCACAGGCCCAATTTAGGCAGTGCATGATGCCTGCCAATCCGGAGGGACTAAATGGTATAAGCCCATAGTTAGTTTCCCATACACCTGAACGGTACCCCTTACCTTCTTTGCAATGACTGGCTACTAGGATGAGGTGACATAAGGGCCGGCCCAAGACATTGTGATGCCTGGGCCCAGGTATAATATGCTGCCCCCTCCCTCCCAAAAAAAACACACCCACCAAAAGGCCCCCACATTCATTATTTGATATCATGACAATTAAAACCAAAGTTAAATTTATCAGGAACTCAGATTTACATGCAACAGTGGTGGTGGGGTTTAGACAGAGGAGGCGGTGGTGGTGAGGGGGGGTTTGGACACAGGCAGGTGTGGTAGGGGGGTTTAGACACAGGCAAGGGTGGTAGGTGGGGGTTAGACACAGGCAGGGGTGGTAGGGAGGGGGTTAGACACAGGCAGGGGTGGTGGTGTGGGGGTTAGACACAGGCAGGGGTGGTAGGGAGGGGGTTAGACACAGGCAGGGATGGTAGGGGGGTTAGACACAGGCATGGGTGGTGAGGGGGTTAGACACAGGCAGGGGTGGTAGGGAGGGGGTTAGACACAGGCAGGGGTGGTAAGGGGGTTAGACACAGGCAGGGGTGGTGGGGGGCTAGACACAGGCAGGGGTGGTAGTGAGGGGGATAGACACAGGCAGGGGTGGTAGGGAGGGGGATAGACACAGGCAGGGGTGGTAGGGGGTTATACACAGGCAGGGGTGGTAGGGAGGGGATTAGACACAGGCAGGCGTGGTAGGGGGTTTAGACACAGGCAGGGGTGGTAGGGGGGTTTAGACACAGGCAGGGGTGGTAGGTGGGGGTTAGACACAGGCAGGGGTGGTAGGGAGGGGGTTAGACACAGGCAGGGGTGGTAGGGAGGGGGTTAGACACAGGCAGGGGTGGTAGGGAGGGGGTTAGACACAGGCAGGGATGGTAGGGGGGTTAGACACAGGCATGGGTGGTGAGGGGGTTAGACACAGACAGGGGTGGTAGGGAGGGGGTTAGACACAGGCAGGGGTGGTAGGGGGGTTATACACAGGCAGGGGTGGTAGGGAGGGGATTAGACACAGGCAGGCGTGGTAGGGGGTTTAGACACAGGCAGGGGTGGTAGGGAGGGGGTTTCGACACAGGCAGGGGTGGTAGGGAGGGGGTTTCGACACAGGCAGGGGTGGTAGGGAGGGGGTTAGACACAGACAGGGGTGGTAGGGAGAGGGTTAGACACAGGCAGGGATGGTAGGGGGGTTAGACACAGGCATGGGTGGTGAGGGGGTTAGACACAGGCAGGGGTGGTAGGTAGGGGGTTAGACACAGGCAGGGGTGGTAGGGAGGGGGTTAGACATAGGCAGGGGTGGTAGGGGGGGTTAGACACAGGCAGGGGTGGTAGGGGGGCTATACACAGGCAGGGGTGGTGGAGATGGGATTAGTGGCGCTGGCACTTACTTTCTCTCAGTGTCAGCCGCGCCTATAGTGATTCTCTTTTTATCATGGGGTCTCTGCTCAGCAGAAAGCTAGTCCCCCTTCACGCTGTTGGCCGTCAGCCTGTCAGCTGACTTTCCCTTGTCAGCAGCAATGGGGGGGAGCCGCGGAGAGGAGTGGAGTGATCGGGCGGGACCAGTGTCTTTTTGGGCGTCAATGTGCTGCCCCTCAGAACCTGCCGCCTGCGACCAGCGGTCCCACCGGGTCCCATAGTAGGGCTGGCCCTTGCTGCACAAGGACTTGTCTCAGTAAAAATCAATCCCTGACAAGCAGGGATACTGAGCACGTTTAAAGAAGAACTTCACATAAAATAATAATATACCTTGTACAATGCTACCCAAGTCATCTGGTGACTTAAGATAACTAAAATGTCTAAAAGTTACCCACCTACTTCAAATTACAGTACTGCAGACTAAAAAAGCAGTACAAAAACAAATTCATTGGATAGGAATTTGTTTGCTTGGAAATAACCATCTAAGGGGTTAACTATTGTTAGGGAAGGCTAAATACTGCAGTTTCCTAGACCAGCTCAGACATGTTACCAGGTGATAATTCATCAAACCCAGTCATGCCAGAAGCAGGACAATAATAAAAGTTTTGTTTAGGTCAGAAAAAAAAGGGTAGGACTTGGTAACAGATTATAATATTATTCTGCAATGTACACAGATCACCCAAGGGAATAGAAAATATCATCATTGCACATTTCCAACTCCATGTTGAAGATCTTTATCCAGGAATACATCCTAGCAGCTCCTCCAGCCCTCCTCCGCGCTCGGCGCGCCCCCACGTGGTGACGCCCTGCACCAGCTACCTAAAACTCCATTCGCCTTTTCTCCTGCACCGTCAGAATCCCTTAGCAGTATGTGACCCCCCAGCTTATATGGGAGGCCTACCCCCTACCAATACCGAATGGTAATTGGTCAGAGCTCCTCACATGAGCTGCCTGCCACTCAAACCTCAGGTCCAACCTCTGTTCCAGAACAATATTCCTGAAAGGAGGGGAGGGGCCTCTGAGTCAAAGCACAGGTGGTCACACCCACTACTACACTAAACACTCCCAATCTCAAATCAAAACAAACAGGCCTAACCTAAAGCACAGGCATGTCTAAATTTGCCTACACTGATATCTTAGACCCAGAAGAATCCTATTCTAGCACCTACCTAAAGGTAGAGGGTGCTACATTCCCCCCCCACTAAAATTACAGCTGTCCTCAGCTGTGGAGGAATAAATTTGCAAAATACCTCCTGAACCCAGGAGGAAAGGCATCCCATATCAATTAGTTGGATGGGGAAGGGAAAAAAAAACACAAATTTGAATGGGGAAACATTGTATAAAAGTACAAAATGAAACATGTACACTGTGACCATATACATACATTTGCATTTGCATTGGGAAAAAAAACACAAACTTGAATGGGGAAACATTGTATAAAAGTACAAAATGAAACATGTACACTGTGACCATATACATACATTTGCACACTTTATACATCCTAACTACAGGTCCCTGCAGCTAGCGTTACATACAAGCGGAACCAGAGCACTGCTCCCTTGGGAGGAATACTCTGCCAACCATAGGTCTTCATCTGTTCAAATGGTGAATATGGACAGCCGTCACATCCCAAAGTTTCCTAAAAGAAGACACAAACAAACAAACACACATACTAACTGTACACACGGTCGGTTTTTCTGACGGGAAATGTTCGATGGGAGCTTGTTGTCGGAAATTCCGACCGTGTGCAGGCTCCATCGGACATTCTCCAATGGAATTTCTGATGGAAAATGAAACAAAACACATTCTTTTTTTCAATTTTCAAAGGTGACACGTTTTTCCCTTGTCATTTCCTTCCTTACTCCAGCTGGAGAGATATAAAGGTGTCTCTTGATAGGCACAATCAAATACCTATGCCCATGGGTAGATAAACATTCTGTTTGGCTCCTAAGCAAAGGAGTCCTTACTGAAAAGTAGATAGCAAAAGACTTTGGCAGAGACAGCACACCCGGGTGTCCATAATATTGTCCTCCTTATCAGGTACCCTGGGTGGCAGACATTGGCTGTACTTTGCAATAATTGTTGTCATTGGGGAAACCCACCCTAAACCCGCTGCAATACAGCAGTCCTGGTGGGTGCTCCTACCTGAGGCTACACAGCACAATAGTCCAACTACAGGTAAAAACATGGGTCCAGCAATTTCCTCCGGCTATCCCCCTCCCCTCTGACGGACACTGAGTAGCTCCTAGTGTGCTGACCCGCTTTAACCACTAGGACCTTGTCTCTGTGTATTGTACGCCCAAGCTTCCACTCCCAATGAATGTCCTTGAAACGGGCCCAAACTTCACTTTCGGGCACCCGTTTCGGCTTAGGTACATGCAAATAGTCCCAGATCAGGTCATTCTCCCACTGCTCCCGGGAGTCCTCAACAATGTCCATGATCTGGGATGACACATACGGGTAGTCCAGGCCAGTGGCGTAGCGTGGGGGGGCCAGGGGGGGCCGTTGCCCTGGGCGCAACATTTGGAGGGGCGCAGTGACAGGTGGAAGATTACCGGTAGCTCTTCTTCTGCGCTGTGCAGTCTAGGAGACTGTCAGCTTTTCTCTATGATGAAGAAGAAGTTGCAGTGCGAGCCTGGCTTAGGCTCCAGCGGTAACACTGACACCGCAGCGAGTGAGTGACTCAACAGTGAAGACGATGATGATGCCAGGGATTGTGACCGTGCGGCGTGTGGAGAGTGGGGGGAACTTAGGGCAGGCGAGGCATCTTCTCCATTACACGTCCCTCCCAACACACCAGGTCCAGGATCCCCGTTCGCTCTGCCCGTTCTCTTAGCCTGCATCACAGCCCGGACTTCCGCCACTTTTATCCTGAGTCTGACTCCTGCTTGTCACTGAGTGTGCTGCTACGCGACCACCCCAGGACTGTCTGGAGAAAACCCAGGCCAGGAGGAAGAGGATGCGGCATCCACACAGACAGAAGCCCCGGCCCCCTCCACGCAGCCTGCACGGACAGGGTGAGTACTCGCTTTGTACTGCATGGTGGGCACCTGAGCCAAGGAGGGGGGCTGAGCTGAGGGGAAGAGAGCTTTGTATTTGGGGGGGTGTACACAGATGTAACCCCTCAAACCTCACACACAGCGCACCCACTCAACCCTGCACACCGCACACACAGCGCACCCCCTCAACCCTGCACACCACACACAGTGCACTCTCCTCAACCCTGCACGCTGTACACAGAGCACCCCCTCAACCCCGCATGCCGCACACAGTGCACCCCCTCAACCCTGCACACCGTACACAGCGCACCCCCTCAACCCTGCACACCACAAACAGTGCACTCTCCTCAACCCTGCACGCTGTACACAGAGCATTCCCTCAACCCCGCAGGCCGCACACAGTGCACCCCCCTCAACCCCACACGTCGCACACAGTGCACCCCCTCAACCCTGCAAGCTGCACACAGTGCACCCCCTCAAGCCTGCACACCACACACAGCATACCCACTCAACTCTGCACGTCACACACAGCGCACCCCCTCAACTCTGCACGCCACACACAGCGCACTCTCCTCAACCCTGCACGCTATACACAGCGCACCCCCCCTCAACCCTGCATGCTGTACACAGAGCACCCCCTCAACCCCGCACTCCGCACACCCCCTCAACCCTGTAAGCTGCACACAGTGCTCCCCCTCGACCCTGCAAGCCACACACAGCGCACCCGCTGAACCCTGCATGCCGCACACAGTGCACTCCCTCAACCCTGCACAATGCACACAGCGCACCCCCCTCAACCCTACATGCCACACACAGCGCACTCTACTCAACCCTGCATGCTGTACATAGTGCACCCCCCTCAACCCTGCATGTCACACACTGTGCACCGCCCTCAACCCTGCATGCTGAACACAGAGCACCCCCTCAACCCCGCACGTCACACACAGCGCACCTTCTCAACCCTGCATGCCACACACAGCGCACCCCCTCAACCCTGCACACAGCGCACCCCCTTAACCCTGCACTCCGTACAAAGAACACCTCTGAACCCTGCACTCTGTCACCTCCACAGTCTGTGGTGTGCAGGCAGTGAGATGATGTGCTGTAACCTTAAGCAGCCAATCAGTGGGTTGTAATGATGTGCTGTGACCTCTAGCAACCAATCAGTGAGCTTTAATGATGTGCTGGAACCTCTAGCAACCAGCTAGGGAGCATTAATATTGTGTAGTAACCTCTAGCAACCAGTTAATGGTAATGATGTGCAGTAACCTTCAGCAACCAATCAGTGAACAGTAATGATCTGCTGTAATCTCTAGCAAGCAATCAGTGAGCAATAATAATTTGCAGTAACCTCTAGCAACCAGTTTGTAGTAACGATGTGCAGTAACCTCTAGCAACCAATGGGTAAGCAGTAATTATGTGCAGTATCGTCTAGCAACCAATTAGTGAGCAATAATGGAGTGTGTAGTGGACAGTGTAGGAATCAGGTAGTGTAGTGGTCAGTATAGGAATCAGGTGGGTCAGTGTAGTGGTCAGGTAGGTTAGTGTAGAGGTCAGTGCATAAATCAGGTAGGTCAGTGTAGGAATCAGGTAGATTAGTGGTCAGATTAGTCAGTATAGGAATCGGGTAGGTTAGTGTAGTGGTCAGGTAGGTCGGTGTAGAAATTAGGTTGGTCAGTACTACTGTACTAGTGGAAGGGACTCAGGGAGTGCTAAAAGTCCGCAGGTTAGGGGGCGCAAATTTCTTGCCTTGCCCCGGGCGCTGACAACCCACGCTACGCCACTGGTCCAGGCCCCACTCCAAAGCAACCCTCCTTTGCACCTCTTGCTGGAATCGGGAAACCTAGGCAGCTCCTTTGGCTTCCCCTGACCAGGCAGGACACACGAGTCAGAAGCCTTACTGACCCATTGATGGTAGGTGGGCGCTCTGGATGAGTAGTAGAGGGCAGACTTGCGAAGAGTCTGTGGGATTGATCCGGGGGTTGCGCTGGGTGTTGTGGTTCCTCCGCCACTTCAGCTGGGGTTTCGGCAGATGGAGAGTCCTTTGTAACGCATGGCTCCTCATTACTGGAAGAAACCTCCTCTGGGGAGGACCAAGCAAACAACTTCTCCAGAGAACCAAATTCGTCCAGCACTCTAGGCAATCCCCAGTCTATGACCCAGCCTGGCTCACCTCATCCAGCTTACCTGAGGGATCCCCCTCCTGCAGCATGGGCTCCTTCTGGATGGGCACAGCAAGGGTCTTACTTGGAGCCGGCTCCTCAGGGAGATCAACCGGAGGCCGCACACTAGCACTTGCAATCCCCGGGCACCTGGCCAGGCCACAGGTCTTCCCGACATCCTCTTCCCCTTTTATGTCCTGGAACTCAGGGATGGACAAGCCTGGTGAAAGTGCCTTCATTGCTGGAGTAGGTGACACATGGCCTTCTCCGGCCTTCTGGGTCACCTGTAGTTGCGGCATGCACAGTCCTGTCAGCAGGCTTGTAGAGTAGTACTTAATCTCTTGCTGCACTGGCCCTAAGCGGGTTAGTGGATCCCTACAGTATCTGCACCGGGCCCAGGCGCTGAGGTATGTGGCACCTGGGACATAACATGCACAACCGCTCCACTCCTCCAACCAACCCCAGGGCAAGTCCTCTGGTAAGTTCTAGCCGAATGCTGGTGTCGACCAGCACCCGATCCTGCAAATCAGGCGACCACTGCATAGCAGGCGTCCTCCGACCACTTTCTGCCATCTTCCTCCGCCTCGTGTCTGGTCGCGTAGCACACTGAACACTTTTTAGCTCTCCGCTGGGGCGCAACTCCGCCCACTCACTTTTTGGTTCAGCGTGCGAGGAACTGTAAGCATACATTTTCAGTGTGTGCCAGAGTGACACCTCGTGGCAGGCGCTGTTGAATTGCAGGCACTGTCCAAGTTTAAAAGTTTTGGAAACTGCGTCACAGCACTTGAACTGATGGCAGGCGAATTTGCAGCAGTCACTGTTAACACAGGAAAGTCTCTCCATTGCAATGTCCTACCGTAAGGGACTGACCGTGCAGACGCCGTCAGCGACACCCCCTTGTGGCTCAGTAACTAGGAGCAACAGTAGACATCCACAAACTCACTCTCCACTGTGTTCGGCAGGATTAATAAAGTCATTCACATTTTGCAAACAGTGGGTAATGCCTGCGCTGTGCAAAGCGCCAGACATATTTGTAATCCAATGAGTGCGATCGCTCGCCGTGGTTGCCACGGTTGATAGCACATGTTTACAGTCACTGAGTTGCAGGGCTTATCGCTGTTGTGAGTGTCCATTAATACAACTGAGTGCAGGGAGCGTGACGACAGCGCTGATCCTGGACGGTTGCTATGGGCAACAACACTTGGTGGCAAGCTCGATTTTGGTTTCTATGGACAACAGCATGTAACAAGGTCAATTTTAAAGGCAAACACACAGTCCCTTGCTTGTAATATCCCAAACTTGGCAAAACAGGCAAAGTCTTCCCCTGGCTTTTAACGGTTGCTAGGGGCGATGGCCAGCAGGTTAACCGTGAAGGCGGATCTCGGTGGGACCTCCAAATGTAGCCATGGTGTGAGCACTACTGACAAACGATCTGCCAAATCACCCCACTGTCAGACTTCATACATCCTTTTCAGAGACAGTGAGCAGTGATTTGCATAGTTTTGTTGTGTTTATTGCGGGATAGAACTTGGTTGGGGTAAAGGAAGATATGGGATGCCCATAGCACTTATTGAATTGTCATCACATTTGTAGAACATTGATTAGCAGCTTTAGCCTTGTAAATGATGCATTTCTAACATTCACAGTCTGTTCTTCTGCATATCTCCACTGCAGACTATTGCTCCTCTTCCTCCTCTGCACTGACTCGTGCAGAGTATCACTACTAGGGATGAGCTTCGAGTTCGAGTCGAACTCATGTTCGACTCGAACATTGGCTGTTCGCAAGTTCGCCGAACAGCGAACAATTTGGGGTGTTCGCGGCAAATTCGAATGCCGCGGAACACCCTTTAAAAGTCTATGGGAGAAATCAAAAGTGCTAATTTTAAAGGCTAATATGCAAGTTATTGTCATAAAAAGTGTTTGGGGACCTGGGTCCTGCCCCAGGGGACATGGATCAATGCAAAAAAAAGTTTTAAAAACGGCCGTTTTTTCAGGAGCAGTGATTTTAATAATGCTTAAAGTCAATCAATAAAAGTGTAATATCCCTTTAAATTTCGTACCTGGGGGGTGTCTATAGTATGCCTGTAAAGGGGCGCATGTTTCCTGTGTTTAGAACAGTCTGACAGCAAAATGACATTTTGAAGGAAAAAACTCATTTAAAACTACCCGCGGCTATTGCATTGCCGACAATACACATAGAAGTTCATTGATAAAAACGGCATGGGAATTCCCCAAAGGGGAACCCTGAACCAAAATTTAAAAAAAAAAATGACGTGGGAGTCCCCCTAAATTCCATACCAGGCCCTTCAGGTCTGATATGGATATTAAGGGGAACCCCGACCAAAATTTAAAAAAAAATGACGTGGGGTTCCCCCTAAATTCCATACCAGACCCTTCAGGTCTGGTATGGATTTTAAGGGGAACCCCGCACCAAAAAAAAAAAAAAAAAACAGCGTGGGGTCCCCCCAAAAATCCATACCAGACCCTTATCCGAGCACGCAACCTGGCAGGCCGCAGGAAAAGAGGGGGGGACGAGAGTGCGGCCCCCCCTCCCTCCTGAACCGTACCAGGCCACATGCCCTCAACATTGGGAGGGTGCTTTGGGGTAGCCCCCCAAAACACCTTGTCCCCATGTTGATGAGGACAAGGGCCTCATCCCCACAACCCTGGCCGGTGGTTGTGGGGGTCTGCGGGCGGGGGGCTTATCGGAATCTGGAAGCCCCCTTTAACAAGGTGACCCCCAGATACCGGCCCCCCGTGTGAAATGGTAAGGGAGTACATAAGTACCCCTACCATTTCACGAAAAAAGTGTCAAAAATGTTAAAAATGACAAGAGACAGTTTTTGACAATTCCTTTATTTAAATGCTTCTTCTTTCTTCTATCTTCCTTCATCTTCTGGTTCTTCTGGTTCTTCTGGCTCTTCTGGTTCTTCCTCCGGCGTTCTCGTCCAGCATCTCCTCTGCGGCGTCTTCTATCTTCTTCTCCTCGGGCCGCTCCGCACCCATGGCATGGGGGGGAGGCTCCCGCTCTTCCCTTCTTCTCTTCTTCTTTTCTTCTCTTCTTCTCTTCTTCATTTTCTTCTCCGGGCCGCTCCGCAATCCATGCTGGCATGGAGGGAGGCTCCCGCTGTGTGACGGCGCTCCTCGTCTGACAGTTCTTAAATAACGGGGGAAGTCCCGTCAAGTCACCGTGCGTCAGAGTGGGGCGGGGTCACCGGGTGGCCCCCCCCCCCGTTATTTAAGAACTGTCAGACGTGGAGCGCCGTCACACAGCGGGAGCCTCCCTCCATGCCAGCATGGATTGAGGAGCGGCCCGGAGAAGAAAATGAAGAAGAGAAGAAGAGAAGAAAAGAAGAAGAGAAGAGCGGGAGCCTCCCCCCCATGCCATGGGTGCGGAGCGGCCCGAGGAGAAGAAGATAGAAGACGCCGCGGAGGAGATGCTGGACGAGAACGCCGGAGGAAGAACCAGAAGAGCCAGAAGAACCAGAAGAACCAGAAGATGAAGGAAGATAGAAGAAAGAAGAAGCATTTAAATAAAGGAATTGTCAAAAACTGTCTCTTGTCATTTTTAACATTTTTGACACTTTTTTCGTGAAATGGTAGGGGTACTTATGTACCCCCTTACCATTTCACACAGGGGGGGGGCCGGGATCTGGGGGTCACCTTGTTAAAGGGGGCTTCCAGATTCTGATAAGCCCCCCGCCCGCAGACCCCCACAACCACCGGCCAGGGTTGTGGGGATGAGGCCCTTGTCCTCATCAACATGGGGACAAGGTGTTTTGGGGGGCTACCCCAAAGCACCCTCCCAATGTTGAGGGCATGTGGCCTGGTACGGTTCAGGAGGGAGGGGGGGCCGCACTCTCGTCCCCCCCTCTTTTCCTGCGGCCTGCCAGGTTGCGTGCTCGGATAAGGGTCTGGTATGGATTTTTGGGGGGACCCCACGCCGTTTTTTTTTTTTTTTTTTTTTGGCGCGGGGTTCCCCTTAAAATCCATACCAGACCTGAAGGGTCTGGTATGGAATTTAGGGGGAACCCCACGTCATTTTTTTTTTTTAATTTTGGCCGGGGTTCCCCTTAATATCCATACCAGACCTGAAGGGCCTGGTATGGAATTTAGGAGGACTCCCACGTCATTTTTTTTTTTTAATTTTGGTTCGGGGTTCCCCTTTGGGGAATTCCCATGCCGTTTTTATCAATGAACTTCTATGTGTATTGTCGGCAATGCAATAGCCGCGGGTAGTTTTAAATGAGTTTTTTCCTTCAAAATGTCATTTTGCTGTCAGACTGTTCTAAACACAGGAAACATGCGCCCCTTTACAGGCATACTATAGACACCCCCCAGGTACGAAATTTAAAGGGATATTACACTTTTATTGTTTGACTTTAAGCATTATTAAAATCACTGCTCCTGAAAAAACGGCCGTTTTTAAAACTTTTTTTTGCATTGATCCATGTCCCCTGGGGCAGGACCCAGGTCCCCAAACACTTTTTATGACAATAACTTGCATATTAGCCTTTAAAATTAGCACTTTTGTTTATTCATGTTCGTGTCCCATAGACTTTAACGGTGTTCGCGTGTTCGAACGAACTTTTTTCCTGTTCGCATGTTCTGGTGCGAACCGAACAGGGGGGTGTTCGGCTCATCCCTAATCACTACCTCAAACTCCTCTTGCACAAATCCTTTGCTGTAAAACTGTTAGACTCCTGTATCATCACTTCCAGTAAGACAAAAATGATCACTCTGAATAACCCCAGTTTGCTGTCTGTATGTTGTTACTGTAAAAAAGTCTCTTGTATGGTGTTGCTTCAGCAAATCAATAAGCCAGAGGCATGCAATACCTCTCCCCGGCGGCTCAGTGAATTTGGTAGCTACACAGTCTTTTAGATGGTATTACCAGAGTGCTTTACCAGGCCAGAGATACTCAGTACCTCTCCCTGACGGCCTAGCACACGGTAATAAGCGGACTACTGTTTCCAACCAGTCCATAACTGCAAACGCTGCGTTCCCCGGCCACAGCATTCTGCACTACTCTCAACAATTCTCCTTTTTGCTTCTTTCACACTGACCTTCTCCAAAGGGCAGCTCTGTGTTCCCCTACTGTTGCTTCTCCTTTGCTGATCTTCTCCAAAGTGAAAGTCCTGTGTTCCCACGTGGGAACACCCTGCGACAGCTACCTAAAACTCCATTCTCCTTTTCTCCTGCACCGTCAGAATCCCTTAGCAGCATGTGACCGCCAGCTTATATGGGAGGCCTACCCCCTGCCAATACCGAATGGTAATTGGTCAGAACTCCTCACATGAGCTGCCTGCCACTCAAACCTCAGGTCCAACCTCTGTTCCAGAACAATCTTCCTGAAAGCAGGGGAGGTGCCTCTGAGTCAAAGCACAGGTGGTCACACCCACTACTACACTAAACACTCCCAATCTTAAATCAAAACAAACAGGCCTAACCTAAAGCACAGACCTGTCTGAATTTGCCTACACTGATATCTTAGACCCAGAAGAATCCTATTCTAGCACCTACCTAAAGGTAGAGGGTGCTACATAACATAAGTGGAGTACACTTCAATAGCCCACAAGCTGGTGTCTTTATACAACCCAAAGCTGCTGTGGAGCTCAAAAAGCATCAAACTGCCATACGGGGATCCATTCAATCTAGAGAAATATCACTGAATGAAATAAGATACAACATGCATCCCAGAGACTAATAAAAAGACAATAAAATCAGGCAGAATTACATACCAGATAGCTGCACAGCCATGGTGTCACTTTATTTTGGAACAGCCATGCATTTAGTGGGGCATCAATCCCAATGCCAGCCATAACACCCACACAAGAAGCCTATTCTGTGGTTGTACTCTGGCGCAGGCTTTCAGAAACCGCCGTACTAACTGTTGGGTAGCTCATCTTACCCCTGTTAATGCTAAGAGTGCTGAGATCTGTACTCCTAGTTAGGGATGAGCCGAACACCCCCCGGTTCGGTTCGCACCAGAACCCGCGAACGGACCGAAAGTTCGCACGAACGTTAGAACCCCATTGACGTCTATGGGACTCGAACGTTCGAAATCAAAAGTGCTCATTTTAAAGGCTAATTTGCATGGTATTGTCCTAAAAAGGGTTTGGGGACCCGGGTCCTACCCCAGGGGACATGTATCAATGCAAAAAAAACTTTTAAAAACGGCCGTTTTTTCGGGAGCAGTGATTTTAATGATGCTTAAAGTAAAAAAAAAAAAGTGAAATATTCCTTTAAATATCGTACCTGGGGGGTGTCTATAGTATGCCTGTAAAGTGACGCGTGTTTCCCATGTTTAGAACAGTCCCTGCACCAAATGTCATTTTTAAAGGAAAAAATCTCATTTAAAACTGCTTGCGGGTTTAATGTCATGTCGGGTCATGGCAATATGGATGAAAATCAGTGAGACAAACGGCATGGGTACCCCCCAGTCCATTACCAGGCCCTTTGGGTCTTGTATGGATATTAAGGGGAACCCCGCACCCAAATTAAAATAAGGAAAGGTGTGGGGCCACCAGGCCCTATATACTCTGAACAGCAGTATACAGGCGGTGCAAACAAGACAGGGACTGTAGGTTTGTTGTTAAGTAGAATCTGTTTGTAATTTTGAACATTTTTAACGTGTTTAGCTCCAGCCAAAAAATCTTTTCTAAGCTTTTTGGAAAACATAGGGAAGGGTTATCACCCCTGTGACATTTGTTTTGCTGTCTTTCCTCCTCTTCAGAAGATTTCACCTCACTTTTTTGTCCCAATGAAAAATGTTTTTTGAAAATTTGGGTTTTTTTGTGGAACAAGGATTGGAAAGCATCAGTGGAAAGGAGAAATTGTTTTCCCATATTAACTCTTACAGGAGAGAATTTCCCTTCCTAGGGGTAGATTTCATCTCACTTCCTGTTGTCTCCTTCCGTTTGCAAGTAGGAGTCGTTTGTAAGTTAGATGTTTGAAAGTAGGGTCCTGCCCTATATACTCAGCAGAAATTTGGGCCTTAGGTGTTGCTGTGGCCACAACACTGTAAGCCCTCACAGGGCCCTGCTGTGAAATATTAGATCAAGAATTGTAATTACATGCCCCTGTTGAACAGGAGCTGAAAAATTAGGCCTTAGGCACTGGTGCTGGTGCCACAACACTGCAACCCCTCACAGACACTCTAGTTGGAACGCAGGAACGAGCCCTGCTGCAAATTATTGCTTCAAAAATTGTAATTACACGCCCCTGTTAGACAGGGGCAGAAAAATTGGGCCTTAGGCACTGGTGCTGGTGCCACAACACTGCAACCCCTCACAGACACTCTAGTTGGAACGCAGGAACGAGCCCTGCTGCAAAGTATTGCATCAAAAATTGTAATTACACGCCCCTGTTAGACAGGGGCAGAAAAATTGGGCCTTAGGCACTGGTGCTGGTGCCACAACACTGCAACCCCTCACAGACACTCTAGTTGGAACGCAGGAACGAGCCCTGCTGCAAAGTATTGCATCAAAAATTGTAATTACACGCCCCTGTTAGACAGGGGCAGAAAAATTGGGCCCTAGGCACTGGTGCTGGTGCCACAACACTGCAACCCCTCACAGACACTCTAGTTGGAATGCAGGAACGAGCCCTGCTGCAAAGTATTACATCAAAAATTGTAATTACACGCCCCTGTTAAACAGGGGCTGAAAAATTGTGCCTTAGGCACTGGTGGTGGCGCCCAGAACCAAAAATGTTCTTACAAGCTATCAGCGTGATGATTGAGGAGGAAGAGGATAATTACTCAGGGATAGTCACTCAGCATCAGCATAGGCAGTCTTTGAAGGGATCTGAGATTTCAAAAAAAATTATTCGGTTACATCAGCATCAGGTGCTTGGTAGCTGGTGGTGATCCAAGACTCATTCATTTTTATGAAGGTCAGCCGATCGACCGAGTCGGTGGACAGACGCACCCTGTGATCGGTTACCACGCCTCCAGCAGCACTGAATGTGCGTTCCGAAAGAACGCTGGATGCAGGACAGGCCAGTAGCTCAATTGCATACTGTGCAAGCTCTGGCCAGTGATCCATCCTCAAGACCCAGTAACCCAGAGGATTTTCGGTGGGAAAGGTGTCCAAGTCTGATCTTGCCCCTAGGTATTCCTGCACCATGTAAAACAGACGCTGGCGATGGTTGCTGGAACCGATCATACCTTGGGGCTGCGGACCAAAAAATTGTCTGAACGCATCGGTCAGACGGCCACCTTCTCCACCGCTCCTTCTTTGACTGACCGAAGCCTCAGCAACACGTTGTCCAGAAACAGGAGTTTGTAACCTCCCAGTCTCTGGGAACGCGTTGCACAGACCTTTCTGCAAGGCCTCCCGAAGATGTTTCATCCTCTGCTCCCTCTGCGATGGCAAGATAAGGTCCGCAACCTTACCCTTGTAACGTGGATCAAGGAGGGTTGCCAGCCAGTATTGGTCCTTCTCCTTGATACCACGAATACGAGGATCCTTACGCAGGCTTTGCAGGATCAGGGAGGCCATGCAGCGTAGGTTTGCTGAGGCATTCGGTCCGGAGTCCTCTGGGTCACTAAGAACGACATGGTCCGCAGCCACCTCCTCCCAGCCACGTACAAGTCCATGTGTTTCTTGGGACTGATCCCTTAAAGACTGCTGCTGATGCTGAGTGCCAGGCTCCACCTCCATACTGACACAATCTTCCTCCTCCTCCTCTTCCTCCTCGTCCTCTTCCTGTGTGATCGGCGGGCACGCAGGAACACTGTCTGGATAAAGGGGGCCTTGAGAGCTAAGGAAGTCCTCCTCTTCCTGCCTCTGTTCTGCCTCAAGTGCCCTGTCCATTATTCCACGCAGCGTGTGCTCCAACAGGTGGACAAGGGGGACAGTGTCACTGATGCATGCACTGTCACTGCTCACCATCCTCGTGGCCTCCTCGAATGGTGACAGGACAGTGCATGCATCCCTGATCATGGCCCACTGGCGTGGGGAAAAAAAACCAAGCTCCCCTGACCCTGTCCTGGTGCCATAGTCGCACAGGTACTCATTGATGGCCCTCTGCTGCGTGTGCAGCCGCTGCAGCATGGCCAACGTTGAGTTCCACCTGGTGGGCATGTCACAGATTAGGCGGTTCTTGGGCAGGTTAAACTCCTTTTGGAGGTCCGTCAGCCGAGCACTGGCATTATATGACCGGCGGAAATGCACACAGACTTTCCTGGCCTGCCTCAGGACATCCTGTAAGCCCGGGTACCTGCCCAAGAACCGCTGCACCACCAAGTTAAGGACGTGAGCCAAACAGGGCACATGGGTCATTTGTCCCTGTCGGAGGGCAGAGAGGAGGTTGGTGCCATTGTCGCAAACCACCATTCCTGCCTTAAGTTGGCGTGGCGTCAACCACCTCTGAACCTGCCCCTGCAGAGCTGACAGAACCTCTGCCCCAGTGTGGCTCCTGTCCCCCAAGCACACCAGCTCAAGCACCGCATGGCATCTTTTGGCCTGCGTACTTGCGTAGCCCCTTGAACGCCTACGGAGCACCGCTGGTTCCGAGGAAGAGGCCATGGAGGAAGAAGAAGAGGAGGGGGTGGAGGAGAGAGGTGTGTCACAATCAGCATTTTGGAGGCGTGGTGGCAGAACAACCTCCAACACTACTGCACCTTGTCCTGCATCCTTCCCAGCTGCCAGCAGAGTCACCCAATGCGCCGTGAAACTTAGGTAACGTCCCTGTCCATGCCTGCTGGACCATGAGTCAGCGGTAATATGCACCTTACCGCTGACCGCCCTGTCCAGCGAGGCATGGACATTGCCTTCCACATGCCGGTAGAGAGCCGGAATCGCCTTCCGTGAGAAAAAGTGGCGTTTGGGTACCTGCCACTGAGGAACCGCACATTCCACAAACTCACGGAAGGGGGCAGAGTCTACCAACTGAAAAGGCAGCAGTTGAAGTGCTAGCAATTTTGCCAAGCTAGCATTCAACCGCTGGGCATGTGGATGGCTGGGAGCAAACTTCTTTCGGCGGTGCAGCAGCTGGGGCAGGGAAATTTGCCTGGTACAATCTGACGTCGGTGTACCAAAAGCAGATTGCCCACAAGTACTTGGCTGTGACACACCTAATTCTACACCTTCATTCCTCTCACTGCAGGTCTCAGAGAGGACTGAAGGTCTAGTGGGGTTGGAAATCTCAGCTGATGAGGAGCAAGGAGAGATCCTCTTTGTTCTTTGGTGTGGGTCTTTTAGATACGCTTGCCAACGAACTGCATGGCAGGTCAACATATGTCTGGTCAAGCATGTGGTACCCAAGCGGGAGATATTTTGGCCACGCGAGATACGCTTGAGACATATGTTGCAAATAGCAGCGGTGCGATCTGATGCACTCGTCTCAAAAAAGGCCCACACCAAAGAACTTTTTGAATAACGCGCAGAGACTGCAGCGCCCTGCACATGTGGAGCTTTGGGGTGTGATGCAGTCAATGTGTTGCCCTTAGGCTGGCCCCTGGAGGGCATCCTGCCTCGTTGGTGATGTGCTGCCGCCTCCTCCTCCTCCTCCTCCTCCTCCTCCTCCTCCTCCTCCTCTCTCCTATCAGGCACCCACGTTGAGTCAGTGACCTCATCATCCCCTCCCTCCTCATCACTGGAGCAAACCTGGCAGTATGCTGCAGCAGGGGGAGCATGACTGCCAGATTGCTGTCCTTCTTGGGCACCCCCTCTGTCCGCGCTCATGTTACTGCCTTCATCGAGCTCAGTATCGTCATCAGAGCCTTCCAAACGCTGGGCATCCTCCTGGAGCATGTACCCAACACTGTGGTCAAACAGTTCGAGGGAATCCTCATGAGGACATGGTGGAGCTAGGGAAGGAGTCACTGATGACATTGAGCTGAGGGAAGAGGCCGCTGCTTTGCCAGACAAAGCACCCTGGGCATGGGTGAGAGAGGATGAGGAGGATGAGGACGGCTTGGTCATCCACTCGACCAAGTCTTCCGCATGTTGCGGCTCAACATGGCCAGCTGCCGAAAAAAAGGCCAAGCGTGTCCCATGGCCACGTGCTGATGAGGATGCACCGTCTCCACGACCAGCACTAGACACAGAGCCTGCTTGCCCTCTCTTATTGGCTTGTGACTGTCTGCCTCTCCTTCTTGGCCTTCCAGACATACTAATGGCCTGTAGCTGCACTAAGCTGGGATAGAACACCTGTAATTTTCTTCAAGTAGCTTTATATACTGTAACCAGACAAGCCTGCCTGTCAGTAGGAAGATAACAGGAACGGATCTAGCTGAACACTGTGAGCAGGACGCACTGTACTAAATGTAAATAGTCTAGCTGCCTGACCGTGGTACTAATAGGATCAAATAGAACACCTGTAATTTTCTTCAGGTAGCTTTATATACTGTAACCAGACAAGCCTGCCTGTCAGTAGGAAGATAACAGGAACGGATCTAGCTGTACACTGTGAGCAGGACGCACTGTACTAAATGTAAATAGTCTAGCTGCCTGACCGTGGTACTAATAGGATCAAATAGAACACCTGTAATTTTCTTCAGGTAGCTTTATATACTGTAACCAGACAAGCCTGCCTGTCAGTAGGAAGATAACAGGAACGGATCTAGCTGTACACTGTGAGCAGGACGCACTGTACTAAATGTAAATAGTCTAGCTGCCTGACCGTGGTACTAATAGGATCAAATAGAACACCTGTAATTTTCTTCAGGTAGCTTTATATACTGTAACCAGACAAGCCTGCCTGTCAGTAGGAAGATAACAGGAACGGATCTAGCTGAACACTGTGAGCAGGACGCACTGTACTAAATGTAAATAGTCTAGCTGCCTGACCGTGGTACTAATAGGATCAAATAGAACACCTGTAATTTTCTTCAGGTAGCTTTATATACTGTAACCAGACAAGCCTGCCGGTCAGTAGGAATTTAACAGGAACGGATCTAGCTGAACACTGTGAGCAGGACGCACTGCACTAAATGTAAATAGCAGGAACGGATCTAGCTGAACACTGTGAGCAGGACGCACTGCACTAAATGTAAATAGTCTAGAAGATAACAGGAACGGATCTAGCTGAACACTGTGAGCAGGACGCACTGCATTAAATGTAAATAGTCTAGATAGAAGATAACAGGAACGGATCTAGCTAAACTGAATACAGTGTATATATATATATGCAACACCTGGGATGCATATATATACACAATACACTGTAAGTGCAGCTAACTGACTGACTGTTCTGCCTAATCTATCTAACTCAAATCAAATGACACTGTCTCTCTCTCTCTCTATCTCTCAGCACACCGGAACACACACTACACAGGGCCGCCGTGCAGGCGGCCTTATATAGTGTGGGGTGTGTACTAAATGCCCTGAGCCGTAATTGGCCAAAGCCACCCTGGCTTTGGCCAATTACAGCTCTCTCTACTGACAGCGCTGTGATTGGCCAAGCATGCGGGTCATAGTGCATGCTTGGCCAATCATCAGCCAGCAATGCACTGCGATGCCGCAGTGAATTATGGGCCGTGACGCGCCACACGAATTTAGCGCGAACGGCCCATAACGTTCGCAATTCGGCGAACGATCGAACAGCCGATGTTCGAGTCGAACATGGGTTCGACTCGAACACGAAGCTCATCCCTACTCCTAGTGTATTCATCTGCAGGCTCATGTCAAGGCGTGCTTATAGGAATTCTAATATCTGTGCTTCCTGGGATGCTAAAGGATCAAATCCTCTGGTTTCAGTGAAAGTGGCAAACTTCTCCCACAGCTTTGAATAGGTTTTATTCGTTGTTGCTGCTCTTGGAACAACAAGAGTAAGGTCTCGATGACTGAACACCCCGCTTCTCCTAGCCTTCACCTCTCAACCTCCAAGCTGCCAGATGAAGTTTGTTAGGGATTGTGTGCCGCAACTGCCCTTGTTGGAGTAGGTCCAGTATTTCTGGCAGTAGGTTTGGGGGTTCTATTGCCAGGGCTTGTAACAATGGGAACCATGGTCTGCGCGGCCATACTGGCATGATTGCTATCACTATTCCCGGATGTTTGCGTATTCTGTTGAGTAGCCTGGAAATTATAGGTATTGGTGGGAATACATATGCTAGGGTGCATATCCAGTTGGCGCTGAGTGCATCCACCGCTTCCGCCTGTGGGAATTTCGCCCTTGTCAGGAACCGTTTGCACTTGCTGTTGGCCAGGTATGCACTCAAATCGAGGTCTGGTTGACCCTATTGACTGCAAATCCATTGAAAAACTGATTGGTTTAGTACCCATTCGTGGTTGTCCAACGTTTTGCGGCTCAGCGCATCTGCTAGGTAATTTTGTGGGGCTGGGATGTATACAGCCTATAAGTTTGTTAAGTTCAGTTGAGCCCAAGTCATAATTGATGCAACCTCTGCCAGAAGTGCTTGACTCTGCGTCCCCCCTTGACGACGCACATAGGCGACCGCCGCCTTGTCCATCTGAAGCATCACGCTGGTTCCACTTATTTGGTCCTGGAAGGTTTTCAAGGCTTGGAGGGCTGCTTTCTCCTCCACTGTTTCAGGAATTCCACCTGAAACGTCCTCATCTGCCAATGAGCCCACTTCACTTCGGAATTGTGGCCGTTAGTGACCCCAGCAGTCTGAGGCAGTGGGAGGCCGAGAGATATGATCGTGCTGATATCCCCTCTAGCTGGGAGATTAGTGTTTCTGCCTTTTGTGGCGGGAGTTCCACTGGGTTCCTGGATGTGTCCATAATCGCCCCCAAAAATAGCATTCTCTGCGCTGGTGCTGGTTGACTTTTTTTCCATTTGATTATCCAACCTAATTTCAATAGGGCTCTGACCAGGTTTTCCCAGGGGCCACTAAGAGGACATTGTCCAAATAGTGGGACACTCGCAGGCCCTGCTTGCGTAGCATGATAGGTCGAATGGCAAACAGGTAAATTGAAAGTGGTGTTCCATTATCGCAAAGCGTGAATACTTGTGATACTGCTGATGAACTGGGTAATGTAAATAGGCATTTTTCAAGTCTAAGGATAACATCCACTCCCACTGGCCGATCGTTTGTTCTAGTTCTATGTCAATTTTATGCTCTGAGGCGTCTTTAAAGGTGACTGCGTCCTCCATCGGTAGTGTGACATGCATAGCTAGTCTCATAATGACTGCGTCTACTAGCAGGGGTACTTCCCATGACTGGACCTCCTCTTCCTTGAAGGGGTACATCTTTTCAAACCTGTTAGACAGAGATGGTTTCCTCACGACCTTTTTCCATTCATCGTAGATGATATCTTTCACCTCCTCAATTAAGGGGAACGAGAGTATCGATTTTTTCAGCTGCGGATATGTCAAACCATGAATCAGACTGAGACAGAAGTACAGTTAATCACACTTGTTTAATAATATTAAAAAGGTAAACAGAGTATGCGTAGCCAGTAAATAGCCTGAGTTCGGTAACCAGATCGGGTAGTCAGTCAATGCCAATGTCAGACAGCCAGAGATCAACATAGTAGTACAGCAAGCAGGATCAGGAGCCAGAAGGGACATCAGCCGAGCAAGTCTTCAACAGAAACGCAGGAGAAAGTCTCTGAGATGTGACCAAAGGCGAAGGCAGAGATGAAGTGAGCTGGACAGCTTTAAGTAGCCAGGACTGACGAGTAGATCATCAACAGCTGAGTCACTGTGGAGAGAAAGGAGCTGGCAATTAGCCGACAGCTGAGCGGCCAGCTCAGAGAAGGAAGGTCTTTTCTCACTTTTTCTGGTTGCGTAATTTCGCCCTCCCATTCAAGCGCTTCTCTGACCGCCTTTACTAAGGGTTGCACTAGTAAGAAGTCAACTCCGGCAAACACTTCTTCTCCCACTGGGTAATCGTCTTCCGAACCCAATACTAGCGATGGTTCCCTTGGGGAATTCTTTTGTACTGGTGGTGAGGGCTGTAAAACATTTACTTTTATTAGCCATATGCTCTCTTTTAGTGAAGTTTAATACCTACTTACCTAACCCTCACCTTATGTTATGTGGCTGGTCTCTGGGAGAGCTCATGCTGTGGCTTTAGTAGACTGTAACAACAAACACTTTTGTAGTATAGGTTCTCAGTACTACTGCTGACAACACAGAGTGTGTCTTACCTCTGTGGGAGTATTGAGTCAGGCACAGCACAAACAGGTACAATCTGTTTAGACAAGGACAATGTTTGATCTTACACATTTTCACTCCCTCCTACCACCAGAAACCCTGGGTCCCCTCTTACTTGGCATCCACTGCCTGTCCCTCTTCCTGCTTGTGCACTGGCTTACCCCACCTCTGCTTCCTATAAAGGGGACAGGGAGAGGGCTTTCCCTCTCCCCAGGTGTCCCTTGATTGCTGCTCCAGCCGTCCCGCTCACGACAAACCAAAAGTCACCCAGACACCATCTTTGTCCACCTCCGCTGACCGGAAGTCCTCCAGATGCCATTTTATACAGCCCTGGAAGCCGTGCCAGGAAGGGAGGGAGACCCATGTCACTCCATGTGGTGGGGTATGTGTCCTACCTGTCTCCAGAGACCAGAATCCTGGCCCCCTACTATCTGGACCTGGAGGTGGGGTCACCCTCGTATGGGAGTTTTACAACCGAACAGAGGACGGCTGGCCAGATGAACCCAGAAGGTGAGGGCAAAAAATAAATAAAAATCTTCCTTCCATAGTTGTAACTATCTGAGCATTTGAGGAACAAAAAGAGAATACCGCCTTGGGGGAGGCGACTTATTTAAATATAGTGTAATCAGTCCTGATTGGGCGAGGGGTGGAACCTATACCCATACGTGTATGCTGTCATGCTTGTGTCAGGAAAGCCATGTTTTTCAGCTTTTTTCAGATTTTATCAGAGTTAGAGCATTTTTCCAGCTGAAAAACTCCTCTTAAAAACCGCTAGTTCTGGGGGTTTTTTTCCAGCCAGAAAATGCCCCTGCCAAAAAGCGCTGATAACAGCCTATGTGTGCATGGACAAATAGGATAACATGATAGGAGTTTACTGGCTGCCAAAAAAACGCCTGAAGCCAAAAACAGCAGCTGAAAAACGTCCAGTGTGCATGAGGCCTTAAGGGGTCTGTTTATAATTTTTTTCACAAAATGATTCATACAACTTCCACCCAGGATTCACCATCTTTTCAAAATAATTCAAACTAGCAAAATGTGCAATTCTTTTTGTGTGAAAAATGTATAAATAGGGGAGAGTTCCCTAAAATATAGGTTTTTACTCTTTTTTGTTTAATTAGTTTTTATTGAGAAAAAGAGAAGAAAAAGCATACAAGACATAATAAGTCAGATAACAGCCAATACACATACATGAGTGACTCTGAGAACACTTGACACGTATAGCAGCAAACAATAGTATACTTCTTCCTATTACATCAATTTGAAATAAAAGCAAAAAAGAAAAAAGAGAAAGATGAAGTGAAGAGGAGGAAGACGAGGTGGGGGTGGTGGACGGGGGGGGGGGCTGAGACAGGGGAGAGAAGGGAAGGGTGTGAGTCTGTCCAGGTCCATAATCCTACATTCATTGGTAATATGATCTATATACTACTTTACTCTGGATGAGACATAATGTCTGCGTATGCAGTAGTATATTTGAAGGCAAACCAACAGGACCATATTTTCTTTGCAAGGTCTGATTTGTTATTTAAAGTGAGGGTTATGACTTCCATATAGTAGACATGGTCTACTTTTATGATCCATTTGTGTAACGCTGGGATGGAAGGTTTTTTCCAGTGTAAGGGGATGAGTGCCTTTGCAGCATTGAGTAAATGTGGAGTGATTGATTTTTTATACGGTCCGATTGGTTTACCTGTGCAATGAAACAAGACATACCACGGGTCATTAGGAACCTCCCACCCTTGGATTTCTTTAATCCAGTGTAAAATGGTCAACCAAAATGGGCTGATTAGGGGACAGAACCACCATATTTGGGCATGAGTCGCCCTTTCTCCACAGCCCCTCCAACACAATGGGGAGGTCTGTGGGAAAAGTTTCTGTAGAATAACCATCTTGTCAATAGTTTGTAGTTCACAGGTTTTTACTCTTTTACACACTACATAAAATAAAACACATAGTCACAATTATAAATTAAAAATGTTACTCCCAGACTGCATAATCAGCATGTCAGTTTTCAGATTTGTATGACTACATATATATAAGATTCCAATTCTTATGAGATCTGCATACATTTTTGTAAAACATACACCTATTCCATACATATAATTAGAAAAGCTTAATTAAAGTTAATATTGAAAAGCTGATATTATTAATTTCACCAAAAGAACACCTGTAATCAAAAAATAAGTCTAAAATTCCTGTTTGCCTTTTTTTTTGGTAAAGGCAGACACAGTCTGTACTAGGCTATTGTGACTGCAGAAATGTGTGCCTGATTTAACTGACATTGTGTATTCATAAACTCAGGCAAGGAAGGCCTGTTATAGACAATTACGTTGAAGCATGTATTCCTCCTATACAAACATCCTTTATGTTGTGATTGTGCATTGGTTGTACAAAGTAGAACACAGCAACAGAAGATAGAGGACTTGCTATTGTTTTTTTTGCATTTTTTCCCCTTTGAAACCAAGACAACACCCTATTAATTTCAAATATAACATAGACAAATGGGAAAATTGGATGAAAGGTTTAGCATTGTAAAACACTTTTGGATTTTTGGATAGCTAAATAGTGCACTTTATATACAACTATATAAATCAAACCAAAAATTAGGGATAAATGAGGAGGAAAGAGGGACAGAGGGACCAAATGGGTGTGGGGTGGGGGACCTCCCAGACCTAGCAAATTGGCAAAGCTAATACACAGTAGTCTCCTCCCCTATGGATAAAATTGGAATCCTCTCTTCTTCCACTGAGACAGATTAGTCACTTGATGTGGCTATCGGCTAAGGATAGACCTCGTATCCTCTGTCTGACTATCCTTCTCGCTCAATTTATGGGATAGGTTTTCAAATACAATTTCAGATCTATCCATAGCCATCCATGCACTTTGGGTGTCACAAGACTTTAACTGGTGGACCAACAAGGGCTTGTCACAAATTGCAGATTTCTGTGACAATAAGGGCATAGTGTCAAAACAATTCCTGCAGGACAAGTACAAATTTTTGAAATTTTTTTAATTTTGACAAGCTACAGGGCCATATATCTAAGATTTACACCATACTCACCTCTATGTCTACCGATTTGCCTTATGGGAGAAATGGGAGCAAGATATGGGTGAGATACTTGAGCTAGATGACTGGTACAAGCTAGCACAGGGCGCCTCCAGAACCTACATTAACACCTCAAGCATAGAGACCAATTATAAAGTGATGTTGAGATGGTAAATGGTCCCCGCGAGGATGACATCCTGTGTCCCAGGGACTTTTCCACACTGTTTTAGATGATGTGGCAAGCAGGGTACACAATTCCATATTTGGTGTACATGCCCAAAATGGAAACGATTTTGGGCACAACTATACAATTTTATCCACTCTCTCACTCAAGTGAATCTTAGTTCCCCAAAGGCATTATGCCACCCTGTGGGGAAAGCGCCAAGATACACAAGGAGATTAGCTGCGTTCCTATTTGTAGCAGCAAAAATCTCTATTGCCAGGTCCTGGAGGTTGCCTGTAATCCCATTTTAACTGGTGAAGTCAAAGCTATCTTGGCTCATGGTCAATGGAAATCTTACAGCTATCCTATGACAAAATTAAAGTGTTTGAGAAAATATGGTATCCTTGGGTCAAATATATAGCCGGTAATGCATGATATGTCAGTGGTGGTGGAGTTCTGGAATGGATGGGTTGCACACTTTCCTTCGACTCTTTCCTTCTTTACCTTTCTTTTCCATTTATTTCCTAACAACCCTAATGACTAGTACACACTAGTAGTCGTTTTCATTCAGCCCAGCAGGGCTGAACGAAAAAAAAAACTGACAGCTCAGGAGGAGGAGGACAGCTCACTAACTATCCAATGTTAGTACAGCTATTTCCCCTGCTGTTCTATTGTGTTATGACAGGGGACGGCCCCCCCTGCCAGAACACTCCTGTCAGCACTCTCAGCCATTGGCGTGTGTACTAGGCTTACTTTAAGCCTTAAAGAGCATAAATGAGCAAATGGCCTAGGAGTCTAGGGAATGTGAGCTCCACCTTGGAGAGTCCATGGAGGGTCTCCCGAGTACGAAATTGGTATAATTCCTGTCTTTCGTTCCAGACACTTCTAGTTGATGGAATATCTGCCTTGGTAGTGGAGATTTGATGTTTAGCTGCATTTTGTAACAGGGTTACCTCTTAGTTAGTGGAATGACCTCAGTTTCTGTAATGGTACCCTGAAACCCTGGTCCAGAAGATTTATAAATGTTTTCTATATGAATATATTTAAATTTTTTCCTCTTGCTTTTATTGTATGGGAAACATGTTATATTACATCAATGGAATCTAATCCCTTTGCATTGTTCTTGGCATATAACTAATAAACATTTTTGGAAATGAAAAGGTTGTCCTTTTTCTGGGTGACTCTTTTGGCAGGACCAACTCCCAATTCAAATTAAATAAAGATCAAACCGTTGGCAAGTACAAGAGAAATAACTGGTTTGTTTAAAAAAACAATAGCACAATGTATTGACCTACGCCTTGCTGTGTCATATTGACAACAAACCTTTGTTTTAGTTGTAATAATAACTTAAACTGCTTAAAGTGAATGTGACAGACCTAGCCGGGACAGAGGCTGTTGGAGAGGACTGAATGCAAGCCTGTTGCCTTTTGATTATGGGCCCTGGATTTTCAATGGAACAATACTCTTTGTGAGGTGAATGAGAAATCCAGTCTGAACTGTACTAATCGGACTCGGTCGTATATATATATATGTATATATTGTATGTTGTTTGATTCATTCTGTTGGGACACATCCTGTGAGGAGATGCTGGTGTCATCAACTCTAACTACCTGTGTTTATGTTAATTGAGAGAGCTGATCACATTAGCCACCAGCACTGGCTAGGAGACGAATGGTCTAGGCTGAGGAGGGGGAAGATTGTTGTTTGTATTGTTAATTGTAATTAGCTCCAGCTATTGTGTTTATACTACTGTGTGAAGATCGGTGCCCACAAGTCTGTCATCTGGTCTGGGTAAATGTTTTAGTAAATTAGCTCATGTTAATTAGGTTAGCTTTGAGTCAGCCCGCTGTATAAATGTGTGTGATATCTCAAATAAAGAGTTAGTTCTGATGTACTCCAAGACTGGTGTTGTCTAGTTCTTGGGGGTTCCTATAGCCAGATCCATTGGGCTCGTGTTCCAGAACTTAGGAAGCGGTATACTGACGGAAGCACTCAAGCGGAGTGTGGGACGTTCCGTGACATTGGTGGCAAGCAGCGGGAAGCTTCCTGCAGTCTGGGACATCCAAACCTCCAACTGGATCCAAGATCAGCATAGCAGACTTCAGTCACCACAGCGGAGATATGGACCTGGCATCAGAGTTCCCAGGGCTGCTGCGGATCATCCTTTCAACATACACCAGGACTGTGTCTGAGGATGAATACCTGGAGCTCAGGCAGCAGATTCGGGTGGGGCTCTGGATCGGAGCCCTCCAGCTCGCTGGTATAAAACAGGGCAAGTGCTTTCCAACCCAAGAGCAACGGGCCAGTGACCAACGGGCATTGCGGATGGCATTCCTGGGAGAGCGGCCCCAGGAGCAATGGGTGACTGAGTTGGACAGGCTGGTCCAGCAGGAGATAGAGCTGGACAATCGTTATCGGGCTCTGCAATGGCACGCAGAGGAGGGATATTTAGGGGAGACAACAGAATGCTCTCCGGAAGGATATGACTTTGGCGGCCCTGGATTGCTGTGGGAGAGCCTTACAGATCATTTTATGTTTGGCGATGAAGGGGAACCTGACCTTGAGGACCTGAGAGAATATAGAGAGGCTATGCTCGGTCTTGCAGGGGTCTCAGAGCTCAAACCTGATCTGGACTATTTGCTAAGGAAGGAACAGCATCTGGAAAGGGCATACAGGAAACTGCTAGAACAAATTCAGCAGCATGCCAGAGAATCGGCAGTGGAAAATCCAGAGATTGCCATCCCCAAACCTGAAGTGCTGACAACAGGGCAGAGCTCTGCTAACCTCTGCCCAGAAATGATAGCATCTTCTGGGTTCCATGGACAGGAGATGGTGAACCTCTATCCCCAGACATCAGTTGCAGAGACATGGGATTTGATAGACTTTTCTGCTGAGGAAGAACAACCTGATGAGCCTCCAGCAGAAGAGCTGCTATCAGGGCCAAAGTTCACTGTGTTCTGCCCAGCACCAACAGTGGCTTCGGCCTTCTTGAGAGAAGAGGTAGTCGGCCTTTCTCCCACAACACTGACAGGGACATGTGATTTTCTGCCAGCAGCATCTATGGAGTTAAAACAAACTTCTCCAGCTGAAGATCTGGTAACTGAACAGAGCGTCCAAGACCTCTGTCCCACACTTTTACCAATTCCAGAGACTGGGGATTTAATAGACGTTTCTGTAGAGGAGGAACCACCTGGCAAACCCCCAGCAGAAGTGCTGGCAACCGGACAGAGGGTCCAAGACCTCTGCCCCACACCTGCAGCAATTGTGGAGGCCCAAGGTGAGGAGGTGGCAGTCTATCGCGAGCTGCAGATCAGGATCCAAGGAGAGAATGCAGTCATCACCTCACAACTGCAGCTTGATCTGGTGTCGGTGGATGGGGCTTCAGTCCCCACCTGTATACCCCAGGGATGCTGGGCAGTCGGCCCAGATCCCCAACAGCAGGATGGAGTGAGCCCAGTCCCCCTGTCTTCTCTCCAGCGGCAGAAAGGACTCCAGGGAGAAGGGCCAGTCCAGGCCTCTCCCCAGTGGCAGATATGTTCTCTGAGAGAGGCAGAGGTTGGCTGGGTGAGTAATACTCTGTTTGGAACAATTTGTTTGGGGTACTGTGTGGGTACAGGCATTAGAGGACTGGAACTACTGACTAACTTCGGAGTCAACCCGTCTGGGGTCTCCTCCTGTGTTAGTCTCCTGCCGAAAGGGGAGAAATGTGACAGACCTAGCCGGGACAGAGGCTGTTGGAGAGGACTGAATGCAAGCCTGTTGCCTTTTGATTATGGGCCCTGGATTTTCAATGGAACAATACTCTTTGTGAGGTGAATGAGAAATCCAGTCTGAACTGTACTAATCGGACTCAGTCGTATATATATGTATATATTGTATGTTGTTTGATTCATTCTGTTGGGACACATCCTGTGAGGAGATGCTGGTGTCATCAACTCCAACTACCTGTGTTTATGTTAATTGAGAGAGCTGATCACATTAGTCACCAGCACTGGCTAGGAGACGAATGGTCTAGGCTGAGGAGGGGGGAGATTGTTGTTTGTATTGTTAATTGTAATTAGCTCCAGCTATTGTGTTTATACTACTGTGTGACGCTCGGTACCCACAAGTCTGTCATCTGGTCTGGGTAAATGTTTTAGTAAATTAGCTCATGTTAATTAGGTTAGCTTTGAGTCCGCCTGCTGTATAAATGTGTGTGATATCTCAAATAAAGAGTTAGTTCTGATGTACTCCAAGACTGGTGTTGTCTAGTTCTTGGGGGTTCCTATAGCCATATCCATTGGGCTCGTGTTCCAGAACTTAGGAAGCGGTATACTGACAGAAGCACTCAAGCAGAGTGTGGGACGTTCCGTGACAGCGGAGTTCCACCCTAAAGTGGAACTTTACTTACCTGGCTTCTCCCCTCCTCTGGTGCCACATTTGGCACCTTTTCGGGGGAGGGAATGGGGGAGCGGGAACCTGTTTTTGACAGGTACCCTGTCCCCACTTCTGTCGGACCTCGCTGTGGCGAGGTCCGTCAGAAGTCCGGCCCCCTCCTCCTCCCTCCTCCTTCCCCAGCTGTTGGGCCAGTGGAAGAGTGCAGCGCACTTTGCGCATGCACAGTGGGGACCCGCCCGTGAAGCTGCAAGGCTTCACTGCCGGGTTCCCTTGCCGGCAATGGCAGCGGCAGCACCCGACAGCCGATGGAAACATCAGCTGCGGTACCGACATCGCTGGACTCCAGGACAGGTAAGTGTTCTAATATTAAAAGTCAGCAGCTACAGTATGTGTAGCTGCTGACTTTTAAATTTTTTAAAGGGGCAGGTGGAACTCCGCTTTAAATAAATCAGAACCTACATGAACTTTATTGACTATGAACACTTTGAACTACAAACTCATATTTGATTTTATTTATTTTTACTTTACCTTCCCTTTTCTCCCCCCAAAAACTTGTCATCATTTCACATTTTCCTATTAACCCCATCAGAGCAACAGCCTTCTTTTTTTTTTTTTTTGGGCAATAACTTTGACAAACTTAAAGTGATTGTAAAGGATCGTTTTTTTTTTGTTTTTTTTTTTTTTTTTTTAATAACAAACATGTTATACTTACCTCCACTGTGCAGCTTGTTTTGCACAGAGTGGCCCCGAACATCCTCTTCTGGGGTCCCCCGGCGGCTCTCACGGCTCCTCCCCACATCAGATAACCCCCTAGGAGAAGCGCTCTCCCATAGGGTGAAAAAACACAAGGGTTTACAACTCCTTTAACCACTTCAGCCCCGGAAGATTTGGCTGCTCAATGACCAGAGCATTTTTTGCCATACGGCACTGCGTCGCTTTAACTGACAATTGCATGGTCGTGCGATGTTGTACCTAAACAAAATTGACATCTTTATTTCTCCACAAATAGAGCTTTCTTTTGGTGGTATTTGATCATCTCTGTGTTTTTTTTTTTTTTTTTGTGCTATAAACAAAAAAAGAGCGATAATTTTGAAAAACAAAAAACAAAATAGGGGATAGATTTATGGCATTTTTATTATTATTATTTTTTTACTAGTAATGGCAGCGATCTGTGATTTCTATCATGACTGAGACATTATGGCGGTCACATCGGACACTATTTTGGGACAATTGACATTTATACAGCGATCAGTGCTATAAAAATGCACTGATTACTGTATAAATGTCACTGGCAGGGAAGGAGTTAACACTAGGGGGCGATCAAGGGTTTAACTGTGTTCCCTGACTGTGTGTTCTAACTGTAGGGGGAGAGGACCCCGTAGTGGCAGCAGCGCGCCAAACTCCATGGACTGTATTTTCTTTAACCAGACTAACTATGTAACTATGTAACAGTTCTGACAAAAGTGAACCAGTATTCCCTGTACAGTGTACACTGACTGCAGTGCACTGGGACCGCTTCAGTATTATTTAGTCTCAGTCATGAGTTCCTTCCTTATCCCACTTCCCACTTCCAACTTCCTCCTATCTGCATCTCTGACACCACCACAGGTCCTGGGGCATCCAAATTAGACACTGGCACACTGCTGGCAGGATACTCACTCCTCCTCCCCACTCATCTCTGAGCAGCTCAGTGTGCAAGAGCAGATTTTTCCTAATGCCAACTTTGGTGCCACTGACAGCCAGGTCATACCAACTACAGCAGCCCTCTAAAGTCCCAGGTGAGGAGAATAAATCAAAACTGGAACAGCTGTGCATGGCAATCAATCAGCTTCTCCTTGATAAAACCCACAGGATTGGGTGAAACATGTCGGCAACGACACCACGGCAGTGACGGTTTTTACGTCACGGGTGACGCATCACGTCACATTGGCGCAAGCGCAGCACACACTTTGAAATCAACAGCAGCCATCTCTGGCTGAGGTATTAGAATGGCTATCCAGATGACCCACAATGCTATACTGCAACCAGGAGAACCGTCAGTGAAGCTCCCTGCATTACCATGTGGCAATAGAGCACTCCGGATGACAAGACCCATGTAGAGTGTGGCCCCCTCCTATGAAATGAAATACCTTGGAGATATGAGGGACACTTGTTTGAGTCCATAGACTCTTGAATCAGATGAGCGGACCATTGGTCCATTGACATTTTCTTTCATCTACAATAATATGCCTGTTCTAACCTGTGGTTAATTTCAACCTACTGCTCTAATTTATGGGATCCCACTCAGAGGTAGCTTTGGTTTATTTGGTCTAAGTTTCAACAAGATACCTGGACTAACTACTTTTAGTGGCTGTATGCCGTTCTTTATACAGGATACATTTCCAGCTATAACCACTCAACGAGTCAACCTGTGCTATGCTTATCTTTGGGATCCTTTTCATTTATGTGTAATTAATGAACCATATACACCTGTATCCACCAGCTGGCTTATCCAATAATAGTGACCGGTTGGACACACTGTTCTACTGTGATTTTCACCTGGACCTTTGAGCCAATCCACTGCCACTTTATGCCACTTTATTGCACTTTATTTTGCAATCTGTCTTTGTATATGATGTCTGCTTGCTATACACGTGGCGCAGCTGCTTTTTAATAGACAACGTTGTCTCAATTTTAACAACAATCCAGGTGTTGGTGGTGGGTACCTATTTTTTGCTGCTATCAGCTTGGTCCGCCTGTGATTCTTTTCAGGGGGTCCCTTTCCCCCTGTTTCATATTATTTAATTTAGTAATCCCAGTTCCGGAGACAGCACCATATTTCAGTCTATGATCTTAGGGACGCAGCACCTGTATGCACATCTAATTAGTGGTGCAGCGGACATGCAATAGTGAGTTGATGACCTCCATTTTCTATCTAGATACAGCTGCTCCAGTTTTTATAAATTACCACCAGGGTGTGAAGTAAATGAAGATTTAGGACAGCTCTATGTGCAATGCTGTACGGGAGGAGGAGCTCAGCCCTGCACAGTGTTCAAACAACTGACATCTGGGGAGGAGGGAAGGGGCAGATCTGACCCTAGCAATGAAAAAAAAAATAAAGTGAGGGCTTCTTGCCATGAATCACACAATCCAAAACTAGGAAAGAATTGTGGCTGGAGATCAATTTAAAGTGGTTGTTAAGCCACTGTCATGACTTTGCATATTCCTGTTGGTTTCTTAAGCCTGTGTCCCCCTGTCTCTGTGTTTTATAAAAACAAAATGCTGTAAATACCGGAATTAAATGCACCGCTTGCCGATCACGTGACCGGCCGGCCATCTTTTCTCTCCGTCTGACAGTTAGAGCGGAAGGGGCCGAAAATCCCACACTGACGTCACTCAGGAGGAGAGGAGGAGAGAGCCAGCCGGTCACGTGATCGCCAAGTGGTGCATTAAAATCCAATATTTATAGTATTTTTTTTAAATTAAACACAGAGACAGGGGGACACAGGCTTAGGAAACCAACAGGATTATATAGCACATTAACAGTTAGAGCTAACAGTCAGAGCTGACAGGAAGGGGGAGAGAAGGACAGAGCAGAGCTGGGGGTGACGAGGGGACGTAAATTGACCACGGTGTCAGGGCTCAGCAGCCATGATATACAGTGGTTAGCTTACAGAGGGGAGGACAAAGCCAGGCAGGATCAGCCAGATTTTTTAGGTGTTACAGGGGGCCAAATTAATTATTTGGGTTAACAAATGCTTTAACCACCCCCCGTCCAGGCCAATTCTGACATTTCTCTCCTACATGTAAAATTCATCATATTTTTGCTAGAAAATTACATAGAACCCCCAAACATTATATATGTTTTTTTTAGCAAAGACCCTAGAGAATATGATGGCCATCGTTGCAAAAACTCTTTACATTTTTTTACTGGTTACATGTTTTGAGTTACAGAGGAGATCTAGGGCTAAAATTATTGCTCTTGCTCTAACGTTCGCGGCGATACCTCACATATACCTTGTGTGGGTATATCTGAATGATGCCTGTAGCTGCAAACATCATTCAGATATACCCACACAAAGTCAAGGACGTCATATGACGTACCTTGGGCGGGAAGTGGTTAAATGTGTTATTGCAGGTTATTTGTGGTCAAAAACCTAAAGTAGCATATACTGCCATTTAAATTCAGCACTCATTTCATGTGGTACAAAAAGGTAGGTACACACAGCTAAGTAATGCTATATATGTAGTAGTATTAAACCTCTAGCGTTTTTTTTTAGTTGAACACACTGAGCACAATAAAATAAACATGCCTCAGAAAACTATTTGGTAAAAAATATTACCCCAGCACATGCAGTTTACAACTCTCAATGCTGCTGGCTCCTGCTCCCTCAGTGCTGTTTCCCTAAACATCCAGTCCTTTACAGGAAAGAAATAACACTGGACAGTGCAGTCTGGAGTCCTGGAGTCAGTTTGTTAGCTTGGAGGGTGGGGGCAAAAGCTTTTGAAGGGAAACACCTATCCCAGTCTTTAGTGTTGTCCCGAGATAAGAGGCACAGACAGGATACAGCTGGCCAGAGATGGATTGAAATTTGGCTGGTTCAGCAGGGACCAGCTAAATTTCCTTGTCAAAAGAAGTTTATTGAGTATACAATGTTATAAAGATACATAAAGTAAGTTTACAAGGATCTATAAAGTAAGCTCATTGTTTTACAGTAGAGTTTATATAGGTAAATATCATGAAATTTCAAATATTAAACATTGGGTTCACGTACACCTAAATTAAAGATATATATCATTTCCTTAGTTACTTTTGTAGGTATTTAAATGATTTATACCTACTATACATATTGTTTACAAGTAGAGTGTATATAGGTCAAATAAATTCTGATAATGAGCTTTAATCGTAAGGTGGAGAAAAGGAAAGAGAAAGAAGAAAAAGGGTTGAAAGGTAGAGGTATGGTCCACAAGGTTGTCCCGCTCGTCAGTTTATTATTCTTTTTAGTTCTCTTTGAAGCCTTAGAATGGGTGTCTCTGTAAGTCATTTAATCTGTTACCATGGCAACAGGACAGAGTCATTGAAGTTTGACAGGAACTGTTGTTTTATCCAAGGATGCCAAAGTTTTTCAAATTTTGGAATTTGATTTTGATCGATGGCTACCATCTTAGCATGGGACATTGTATTATTCATTCTGTGAATTGT
Source organism: Aquarana catesbeiana (assembly GCF_042186555.1). NCBI lineage: Eukaryota > Metazoa > Chordata > Amphibia > Anura > Ranidae > Aquarana > Aquarana catesbeiana. The sequence continues at coordinate 412,646,745 of NC_133328.1, read as the reverse complement.
TTCTGCTAGTACCAATGTAGGAGATTTCCATGCCTTGGCCACTGTTTGTTTTGCAGCCGTTATTAGTTGGATCATAAGTTTGAATTGAGAGAGTGTTAACCATTCCGGTTTTAGATTAAGTAAAGTTAAATATGGATCTGGTTGTATTATTTTTTTAAATATTTTAGATGCAATCACGAAGACTTCCTTCCAGAAGGTTTGGATTACTGGGCACGTCCACCATATGTGTAAATATGTGCCTCTTTCTGGGCATCCTCGAAAACAAAGAGCTGAGGTATTAGGTGAATATTTTGCCACTCTAGCGGGTACAAGGTACCAGCGAGTTAGGACTTTATAATTTGTCTCCAGTGCTAAGATGTTGGGTGAGGATGACTTAGATGTGAGCCATATGTTAGACCAGTCCGTGTCTTCTAAAGTTCGTCCCAGGTCCTCCTCCCACCTCTGAACGTAAGAGGGTCTATTAAGATTTGCTACTCCATATAATTGATTATAAAGTGATGAAATTGTACCTTTAGCAAATGGATCTTTTGTACAGATTGATTCAAAAATGGATAATTGGGATAATGGTGTATCCCCCTTTAGGAATGGTGTATAGAAATTTTTGATTTGGAGATATCTGAATATCTCAGAGTTTGGTAGATCATATTTTTCTCTAAGCGATGGGAATGAAAGGAATGATTTAGATGCTATGAAGTCATTTAGTGTCTGAATGCCTGATGTTGTCCAAGCTTTAAAAGAATTTGGGTAGATCCATGCCGGATAAAAGGCCGGATTTCTGATAAAAGAAAGGAGAGGATTGTGTGGAGATTGTAACTGATATTTGGTTTTTAGTTTATCCCAGAGAGATAAGAAGTGTTTAGTTATGGGATTATGAATTTTAAAGCGGTCTTTAGGATCAAGCCATAATAAATTTGATATTAATAGAGGGTCATTTTCTGAAGCCTCTATAAATACCCATAATGGGATTTCCTGTTTTGCATGGTATTTGGACAGACTGGCCAAATGTGCTGCTCTGTAGTAGTTAGTAAAATTAGGGTATCCCAGGCCTCCTTTATTTTTGGGAAGATGTAGTGTGTGTATAGGTATACGTGGTTTAGAAGAGCCCCATATAAACGAAGTTGCTCTTTTTTGTACTATTCTCAAAAAATAGGAAGGAATTGGAATAGGGAGGACTCTGAATAGATAAAGCAATTTGGGTAGAATAGTCATTTTGATTGCATTAATCTTCCCTATCCAGGATAAAGGAAGTTGCGACCATTGTTTTATTAGATTTGTGATCTGTCTTAATACAGGAGGATAATTGGTTGAGAATAAGTCAGAATGAGATGCTGTTAAATGAATTCCAAGATATGGGATTGATTTTTCTGCCCATGTGAATGGGAGTGCAGCCCTAGCCGGGATCAATTCCATGTTTGTGAGTGAAATATTAAGCACTAGGCATTTCTTAGGATTAATCATAAGGCCGGATAGGGCTGCAAATCCATCAAGAGCTGGTATTAAGTTAGGACCAGAGACCTGTGGTGATGATAGAAAAAGTAATATATCGTCTGCAAATATACATAATTTGTGTGTAATACCTCCTATTTCAATGCCAGTTATAGTTTGGTTTGTTCTGATGTATTGGGCCATGGGTTCGAGTATAAGGGCAAATAATAAGGGAGATAATGGGCAACCCTGTCGGGTACCTCTTTCGATATTAAAGGCTTCAGATTTGTATCCAGCATATTTTATATAGGCTTTGGGTTTATTATATAATGCTTTGATCCATGTTAAAAAGTGGGGTCCAAAACCCCATTTTTGTAATGAATATTGCATATATTGCCAGGATACTGTGTCAAATGCCCTCTTAATATCGAGAGATAGAAAACATAAAGGGATTTTCCGTTTTTTAGCAATATGTGCCAATAACACTGCCCTGCGTATATTATCGCCTGCCTGTCTATTTGGCATGAAGCCTACTTGATCTCTATGTATTAATTTTCCTATAATGCTATTGAGGCGTTTTGCTATTATTTTTGCTAATAATTTAATATCGAGGTTTAACAGAGAGATAGGCCGATAATTCACACAGGAAGTATCATCAGAAAGGGGTTTTGGGATCATACAAACAATTGCCATTAGTGTTTCTTGCCGAAAAGAATGTCCATCTAGAAGTTTGTTAAAAGTTTCAGTGAGAATGGGAGAGAGTATTTCTGAGAATGTTTTATAGTATAAAGCCGAGTAGCCATCTGGGCCTGGTCTTTTGTTAAGTTTTAGGTCGTTTATGGCGTTAGCAACTTCATCTATAGTTATAGGCTCATCCAAACTGCTTTTTTGATTCTGAGATAACTCAGGTAAGGTTATTTTTGAGAAGAAGGATTCAGCCTCTGTAGGATTAAATTAATTGTTTGTCTTGTATAAAGTTGCGAGATGTGAGTGAAATTTATGGACTATTTTAACTGGATTACAAGTGTAAACATTTTTTGATAATTTCAAACGTATTGGTTTGAAAGATTTGTTAGTTGAATTTAATGCCCGAGCCAAATATGTACCTGGTTTGTTTGTATTCATGTAGAAATTGTGTTTGGAGCGTTTGAGGGATTTATCAACTGACTCCGTGAGAAATAGATCGTATTCCAATCTAGATTTTTCCAGATGAGATTTTGTACTCTGAGATGGATTATCTTGAAATGATATGTAGGCTGCATTAAAATTGAGTTCTAGTTTTTTTGCTAGATTTTTGCGTTCCCGTTTAAATAGTGCCATTTGTCTTTGTATTGTACCACGCAAGACAGGCTTATGAGCTTCCCACAGTGTTATTGGGGAAATGTCTGTTGTATTATTAATTGATATGTATTCCTTTAAAGCTTGTTCAATGGCCATCTGATGTAGTGGGTGTTTGAGCATTATGTCCGGTAAGTACCACGTTGGGTCATGCGCTTTTGGTATGGCTGAGGCTATAGTAGTGTATACTGCATTATGGTCAGACCACGGAATCGGAATTATATCTGATGCAATAATTTCTGGTATCATTCCTATTGTTAGAAAAATATGATCTATTCTGGTGAAGGTTTGATGAGGGTGCGAGAAATAAGTGAATTTCTTTTTCATTGGGTTACTTTCTCTCCATGAATCTACCAGATTGTATTTGGAAAGAAGTTGAGAAAAAGGTAATCTAGAGGTTATTTTGGATGGTGTAAAAGGTGATTTATCTAGAAATGGGAGGAGGACCTGGTTCGAATCCCCACACATTATCACTGTTCCTATTTTGTGTGTATTAATCACTTGTAATATATGTGAGAGGAATGGTGTAGGTTGTTTGTTAGGAGCGTAGTAGGAAATCACCGTGATTGCTGTATCCATTATATAACCCATGAGTATCAGGTATCTACCTTCTGGGTCTTTAATTTCTGATGATAAGGTGAATGGTGTGGATCGGTGAAATGCAATTAGAGTTCCCCTTTGCTTGGTACAGGCAGAAGCCGTGTAAATTTGTTGATAAAAAGGAGAAATATATTTTGGAGTAGAATCTTTGGTGAAGTGTGTTTCTTGGAGGCATACTATGTGAGCCTTCTTGTTATGGAAAGTACGGAAGGCGTTGGTCCTTTTTTGAGGGACATTTATTCCCTGAACATTCAGGGAAAGTATATTCAGTGGTGCCATGGCAATAGATCAAATAGTTTTGACTTACTTTTTGTTATGAAGAGCTGACTGCGCAGATCAACCTGTGTGGACTGAAGAGATGAATAGATAGAAAAGAAACCAGTGAATTCTGGAGTAAAGAGTAAACAAAAAACATATGAGATTAGATGATACATTGTATAAATTATTTTTTGCAAGTAATCACAATTTACCCGTGAAAGAGAATAAATATCTCTCTCAGGGGAGTAAGTGCCTTCGTCACACTCCCACATAATATGGTTGGGAGAATGAGGAGGGCTAATTGGGGTACACGGATCTTCCGCTTACAGGAGAGAAGTGCTATGTCAAAAGACATCAAAATGATGTTTCATTAATTGGAGTGCAGAATATAGTTTTTGTTGAAATTATTTATTCCAGGGTGGTTGTATATGGTTAGTCTTGCCCTAGGCTAAATAATTCAGTTAGAAAGGTACTGTTAATAACTTTGCTATTGATGAAGATAGTTTGAATTATTTTGGGATTTTAACCCTTTTAGAGTAAACAATTACATATTTTATTCATATGTAACTGTTTAGATATGTTAACTCATAAAATTGAGGTTGTATTGCTTCAGATTAGAATAAACAAAAACATAATTCTAGGAACTAGTTAGGTAATAATAAATTTGTTTTAAGAAAAGAAAGAAAAAGCTTCCATTACTTATGGATTATTGAACATATTTGTCCTAAAAAGTAATAAATCTATTGTTATTACCTGATAATATATAACTGAACAAGAATTTCCTTATTTCACTTATATATTCTAAGGCTATATGAATCAGAAGTAATAAGAAATATAACTGGAATGTAACATGATCCCACACAGTGTGTGACTATCAGAATGCAGTTACATTCAGTTATAAATATAGGTTTTTTATAGAGAACCATCTCTTAGTATAATAAATGAAGAGATATCAGGAATTAGGATGTCAGTCCATTGAATCTTCTTGGTCCATGGATGATGTGGCATAACGGCCTCTTTTGTGAGAATGATGATTCCCATTTTGTTCTGAAATTTTCTGGGTGCTGCCTGAAGGTGAAGATGACGCCATTCTTCTGCGTGTGGGAGTGTTGCTGCTTGTGGGTTCTGTCAGATTTAATTTTAAAAGGGTTTGTTGTAGTTCATCTGCTGATCTGCTTCTGTAAATTGTACCTTGGTAGTTAAATCTGACTGAAAAGGGGAAGCCCCATTGATACATAATGTTGTGGTGTTGCAGTTCCATTAGTTGGGGTTTCATGGATCGTCTTTTAGTAATAGTAAGTTGGGATAGGTCAGCAAAAATTTGATAATTGTGTCCTTGAAAATTAAGTTCCTTTTTTTCTCTTGCAGCAATTAGTATTTGTTCTTTCGTTCTGTAATAATGAAATTTTGTGATTATATCACGTGGGGGTCCATCTTTCTTTTTGGCTGTGAGGGCTCTGTGTACTCTGTCCAGTTCTAAACGTTCAATAGGGATATCTGGCTTTAGTTCTTGTAATAGAGCAGTAATAGTAGATTGCAGGTCTGTCACAGTTTCAGGTATTCCCCTTATGCGCAAGTTTGAACGTCTGGCTCTATTTTCGTAATCTTCGAGCTTAGTTTGAAGTATTAAATTCTCTTTTTTTAATTGTTCCAATTCTGTTATATTTTCTTGGGTTGTAATTTCAATTTCATCCATTTTTATTTCTAGGGCTGCGGTGCGGTTTCCCAGCTCTCTTATTTCTTTGGTTAGGCTTTTTGTTATTTGGTCTGAGGTTTGCTTTAAAGCCTTATGAAGAATCTTTTCAAATTGTAATAATATTACTGGGGATACTGAGGAGGCTTGTGGAGAAGTTTGTGAGAGGATTTGTTCTGTATCTGACTCAAATGGAGAGTCTTGCTGTGACATTTTCTGTCTGTGAGAGCGCCCTGATGCTGTATCTTGTGAGGTGACTGGAGCTGCTTCAGCTGCAGTGAGTGCCTGTGAGCTCTTTGTGAGGTGATTTTTATTTCTGCCACGGTTTCCTCCCAGTACCATATTTCCTGCCCAAACTTTCACAGTTTGTTCCCTGGGGCAAAAAGGTTCAAATGGATACCTTTTGAGCCTGCAGGCTCCGCTTTGTCCTTCTCTTCTCTCCTCAGCGGTGTGGAGCTCTAACAATGCATGTCTGCTCTGCTAGGCTCCGCCTCCTGCCCCTCCAAGAGTAAAATAATTCAATCATGCTGGACAAACACAGCCCTATACTCTGCCATAAAAGTTGAATTAAAAAAAAATGGAGCAGATTTAAAAGATTAACGAATCTTTTTTTGCCACTGCTCTTCTATGTTAGTGCCACTGACAAGCTATTACTCTGGCATCACTATTAGCTTCAAATGGTAGAGCATTTATCACACAGCCACTCTGTTAAATTTCTTAATGATTTTTCTTGCCTACTTTAATTAAGTGCTAGTTCACGCCAGACGCAGTTCCGTTCAGTTCGGTGCGCTTTTTTTCTGCACAAAATGCATGCACAGTGTTTTCCATGTAATCCAATGGCTCTAGTTCACACCATGCAGTCAGTTTCCGGTCAGTTTCTGCACTGGAAACTGACTGAAAACTGACTGCATAGTGTGAACTAGAGCCATTGGAATAAATGGAAAACACTGCATGCATTTTTAGTGCAGAAAAAAAGCACACGGAACTGCGTCTGGTGTGAACTAGCACTAAAACAAAGTTCAAGACAACATGTGGGTTCCCTTGCAGGAGTTTTTCAGCATTTCTCTGCCACAAAAACAAATGATCATCAGCCTTCTGGCTTATGTTTGCAGCATTGCTGCTCTGGCCTCAATCCTTAGGCCATTGTCTGTTTCTTCTAGACACAAACTTAAAAACAAAACTGGTGCAGTAGCTCGTACATGTCTCCTAGGTGAAGCCCTCCTGACTCCTGGGCCAAGACCTCCTGTGTCTGCCAGGATGGAGCCTTGAACCATAGTCATATCAAGTCCTGCCTTAATCCTAAGGCCCTTATCTGTCTCCTCCAGATAGTCTTCTCAAACAAACTATATGCATGCTCCTAGCAGTTACCTGCTGCTCTGGCTCCCATTTGTCACCTAGGTGGAGCGCTCCTGACTCCTGAGCTAAGACCTCCTCTGTTTGCCAAGGTGAAGCCTGAACCATAGTCATGTCAAGCCCTGCACATTCAATGTGCTGGTTGTCTGCAAAACCTAGAACCAGAATTAGAGACTTCATCCCTCTCAAATCTCTACAAAGTCTCCTAGCTCCAGGACCCAAATCAAGTTTTACCAATCTCTAAAGAAAAAACAAAAAACAGAATCAGATTTACTGGAAACTCAATTTCCAGTAGTCTTATAGGACAGCCTATAAGACAGAGCTCCTTCCACCCTGAGAGGAAACACATTGCCAGGTCTCATGAATGTGGACAGGCTTGACCATGCAGCTGCTAAACAAATCTGTTCAGGAGTGGCACTGGCCTTCTCTGTGTTGGAAGTACAACAGCATAGTTGCTAATAAACTGACAATACTCCACGCATTATACCCATCTATCTAGCAGGTGGCACTGTAGTGTGTATCTATAGTAATGTAATTAGAGGAAGTGTTATCTCTCTCAGTATATGTAGTTGTATCCTCTTTGTTCCTGTTTCATGTTTCTCATGCTGTAAGACATGCATTGCTAATCCTCCATAAAAGCAAAACTATTGCTGCAAACAAGAAGCTTCCAGCGCATGATTTCAGTACTCTGCACAACAGGTTATGCACCCAGCATACCCAGCAACACCCAGGCACTGGAAAAAGAACTCTGCAACTCAGTGAGTACAGTGAATACTGTATACAAGCTACTGAAAGATGGCAAGCAGTTTAGATGTGAAGTTTTCAATTGCAAAGCTGAACAATGCCAATTACTAGGGGTGCGCCAAATGTTTTTTTTGGTGCAGAAACCGATACTGAAAGTGAAAAATACACTAGGCCGAAAACCGAAACTGATACCGAAAATGACTGACACCGAAAATGACTGTTTTTAAAAAATATTTTTATACAGGAGATGGTCAGAGACTGCAGACATACAACAGGAGATGGTCAGAAACTGCAGACATAGTACAGGAGTAGGGATGAGCCGAACACCCCCCATTTCAGTTTGCATCAGAACATTCGAACGGACTGAAAGTTTGCACGAACTTTCGAACCCCGTTAAAGTCTATGGGACTTGAACGTGAGAAATCAAAAGTGCGAATTTTAAAGGCTAATGTGCAAGTTATTGTCCTTAATAGGGTTTGGGGACCCGGGTCCTGCCCCAGGGTCCATGTAGCAATGCAAAAAAAAGTTTTAAAAACATCAGTTTTTTTGGGAGCAGTAATTTTAATGATGCTTAAAGTGAAAAAATAAAAGTGAAATATTCCTTTAAATATCGTTCCTGGGGGGTGTCTATAGTATGCCTGTAAAGTGGCGCATGTTTCCCGTGTTTAGAACAGTCCCTGCTCAAAATGACATTTCTAAAGGAAAAAAAGTCATTTAAAACTGCTTGCGGCTTTAATGTCATTTCTGGTCCCGGCAATATGGATGAAGCTCATTGAGAACCGCCCCCCCCAGCTCATTACCAGCCCCTTTGGGTCTTGTATGGATATTAAGGGGAACCCCGCACCCAAATAAAAAAGGAAAGGCGTGGGGCCCCCAGGCCCTATATACTCTGAACAGCAGTATACAGGTGGTGCAAACAAGACAGGGACTGTAGGTTTGTTCTTAAGTAGAATCTGTTTGTAATTTCGAACTGGTACATTTTTTACGTGTAGCTCCAGCCAAAAAATCTATTTTTAAGCTTTTTGGAAAACATAGGGAAGGATTATCACCCCTGTAACATTTGTTGTGCTGTCTGTGCACCTGTTCAGAGGATTTCACCTCACTTTCTGTCCCAATGACAATTGGATTTTGAAAATTTGGTGTTTTTAGTGAAACAAGGAACTCTTACAGGAGAGAATTTCCCTTCCTAGGGGTAGATTTCCTCTCACTTCCTGTTATCTCCTTCCGTTTGCAAGTAGGAGTCGTTTGTAAGTTGGCTATTTGAAAGTAGGGGCCTGCCCTATATACTCTCCAAAAACTTAGGTGTTGGTGTTGCCACAACACTGTAAGCCCTCACAGTTACTCTTGGTGGGCGCAGGAACAGGCCCTGCTGTGAAATATTGGATCGAGAATTGTAATTACATGCCCCTGTTAAACAGGGGCTGAAAAATTGGGCCTAAGGCACTGGTGCTGGTGCCACAACACTGCAACCCCTCACAGATACTCTAGTTGTAGAGCAGGAATGAGCTCTGCTGCAAAGTATTGCATCAAAAATTTTAATTACACGCCCCTGTTAAACAGGCTATGAAAAATTGGGCCTTAGGCACTGGTGCTGGTGCCACAACACTGCAGCCCCTCACAGATACTTTAGTTGGAGCGCAGGAATGAGCCCTGCTGCAAAGTATTGCTTCAAAAAATGTAATTGCAGGCCCCTGTTAAACAGGGGCAGAAAAATTGGGCCTTAGCCACTGGTGGCGGTACCCAGAACCAAAAATGTTCTTACAAACTATCAGCATGAACATTGAGGAGGCATAACAGGATAACAGGATAACATTGAGGAGGCATAACAGGATAACAGCATAACAGGATAGTCACTCAGCATCAGCAAAGGCAGTCTTGAAGGGATCTCACAATAAAAAAAAAATTATTCGGTTACATCAGCATCAGGTGCTTGGTAGCTGGTGATCCAAGACTGATTCATTTTTATGAAGGTCAGCCGATCGACCGATTCGGTGGACAGGTGCACCCTGTGATCGGTTACAAAGTCTCCAGCAGCACTGAATGTGCGTTCCGAAAGAATGCTGGATGCAGGACAGGCCAGTAGCTCAATTGCATACTGTGCAAGCTCTGGCCAGTGATCCATCCTCAAGACCCAGTAACCCAGAGGATTTTCGATGGGAAAGGTGTCCAAGTCTGATCTTGCCCCTAGGTATTCCTGCACCATGTAAATCAGACACTGGCGATGGTTGCTGGAACCGATCATACCTTGGGGCTGCGGACTAAAAAATTGTCTGAACGCATCGGTCAGACAGCCACCTTCTCCACCGCTCCTTCTGTGACTGACCGAAGCCTCAGCAATACGTTGTCCAGGAGGACCAGGAAATTGTAACCTCCCAGGCTCTGGAAATGCATTGCACAAACCTTTCTGCAAGGCCTCCCGAAGATGTTTCATCCTCTGCTCCCTCTGTGACGGCAAGATAAGGTCCGCAACCTTACCCTTCTAACGTGGATCAAGGAGGGTTGCCAGCCAGTAATGATCCCTCTCCTTGATACCATGAATACGAGGATCCTTCGGCAGGCTTTGCAGGATCAGGGAGGCCCTGCAGTGTAGATTTGCTGTGGCATTTGGTCAGGAGTCCTCTGGTTCACTAAGGACGACATGATCCGCAGCCACCTCCTCCCAGCCACATACAAGTCCATGGGTTTCTTCAGACTGTAAATGATCCCTTGAAGACTGCTGCTGATGCTGAGTGCTGGGCTCCACCTCCATGCTGACACAATCCTCCTCCTCCTCCTCCTTGTCCTCTTCCTGTGTGATCGGTGGGCAAGCAGGAACACTGTCTGGATAAAAAGGGCCTTGAGAGGTAAGGAAGTCCTCCTCTTCTTGCCTCTGTTCTGCCTCAAGTGCCCTGTCCATTATTCCACGCAGCGTGTGCTCCAACAGGTGGACAAGAGGGACAGAGTCACGGATGCATGCACTGTCACTGCTCACCATCCTTGTGGCCTCCTCAAATGGTGACAGGACAGTGCATGCATCCCTGATCATGGCCCACTGGCGTGGGGAAAAAAATAAGCTCCCCTGACCCTTTCCTGGTGCGTGTGCAGCTGCTGCAGCATGAGTTTCACCTGGTGGGCATGTCACAGATTAGGCAGTTCTTGGGCAGGTTAAATTCCTTTTGGAGGTCAGCCAGCCAAGCACTGGCATTATATGACCGTCGGAAATGCACACAGACTTTCCTGGCCTGCCTCAGGACATCCTGTAAGCCCAGGTACCTGCCTAAGAACCGCTGAACCACCAAGTTAAGGACGTCAGCCAAACAGGGCACATGGGTCAGTTGTCCCTGTCGGAGGACGGAGAGGAGGTTGGTGTTATTGTGGCAAACCACCATTCCTGGCTTAAGCTGGCATGGCGTCAACCACCTCTGAGCCTGCCCCTGCAGAGCTGACAGAATCTCTGCCCAAGTGTGGCTCCTGTCTCCCAAGCACACCAGCTCAAGCACCGCATGGCATCTTTTTGCCTGCGTGCATGCGTAGCCCCTTGAACACCTATGGAGCACCACTGGTTCTGAGGACAAATCAGCACAGGAAGAGGCCATGGAGGAAGAAGAAGAGGAGAGGGTGGAGGAGAGAGGTGTGGCAGAATCACCACTAGTAGAATTTTGGAGGCGTGGTGGCGGAACAACCTAAAACACTACTACACCATGTCCTGCATCCTTCCCAGCTGCCAGCAGAGTCACCCAGTGTGCGGTGAAAGATAGGTAACATCCCTGTCCATGCCTGCTGGACCATGAGTCAGCAGTAATATGCACCTTACCGCTGACCGCCCTGTCCAGTGAGGCATGGACATTGCCTTCCACATGCCGGTAGAGAGCCGGAATCACCTTCCGTGAAAAAAAGTGGTGTTTGGGAACCTGCCACTGAGGTACCGCACATTCCACAAACTCACGAAAGGGGGCAGAGTCTACCAACTGAAAAGGCAGCAGTTGAAGTACTAGCAATTTAGCCAAGCTAGCATTCAACCGCTGGGCATGTGGATGGCTGGGAGCAAACTTCTTTCGCTGGTGGAGCAACTGGGGTAGGGAAATCTGCCTGTTAGAATTGGACTTGGTGGACGGATAGCAGATTGCTCGCAAGTATTTGTGAGTGGCATACCTAATTCTACACCTTCATTCCTCTCAGTGCAGGTTTCTGAGAGGACTGAAGGTATAGTGGGGTTGGAGATCCCAGCTGATGAGGAGGAGCAAGGAGAGGTCCACCTTGTTCTTTGGTGTGGGTCTTTTAGGTAGTGTTGCCAACGGGCTGCATGAGAGCTCGACATATGTCTGATTAAGCATGTGGTGCCCAAGCGCTTGCTGTCTAGTCCAGGTTTGATACACTTCAGACATATGTTGCAAATAGCAATGGTGCGATCTGCTGCACGAGTCTCAAAAAAGGCCCACATCAAAGAACTTTTGGAATAACGCGTGAAGTCACCAGCGCCCTGCACTTGCGGAGCTCTGCGGTGTGATGCAGTCAGTTGGCTGCCCTTAAGCTGGCCCCTGGAGGGCATTCTGCCTCGTTGGAGATGTGCCTCCTCCTCCTCCTCCACCTCCTCCTCCTCTCTCCTATCAGGCACCCATGTAGAGTCAGTGAGCTCATCATCGCCTCCCTCCTCGTCACTGGAGCAAACCTGACAGTATGCTGCAGCTGGGGGAACATGACTGCCAGTTTGTTGTCCTTCTTGGGCAACCCCTCTCTCTGGGCTCACATTACTGCCTTCCTCAAGCTGGGTACCATCATCTGAGCCTTCAAAACGCTGCGCATCCTCCTGCAGCATGTACCCGACACTGTGGTCGAACAGTTCGTCGGACTCCTCCGGTGGGGCTAGGGAAGGAGTAACTGATGATGACCTTGAGTCCAAGGAATAGGCCGCTTTGGCACCTGCATTGACAGCCAAGGTAGCCTGGGTGACAGAGGATGAGGAGGATGAGGACAGCTTGGTCATCCACTCTACCAACTTTTGGGCATGTTGTGGCTCAACAGGGCCAGCTGCCAAGAAAAAGGACAAGCGTGCCCTACGGCCATGTGCTGATGAGGATGCACCGTGTCCATGACCAGCACTGTTGCCTCTAGACACAGAGCCTGCTTGCCCTCTTTTATTGGCTTGTGACTGTCTGCCTCTCCTTGTTGGCCTTCCAGACATACTGTCTTTGATGTATTGAAATATGTACACAAGGAATGGCCTGCAGTGAGATGTAGCTGTACAAAGCTGGGGTGTATATATATATACTGATTATACTGCAGCTAGCTGAATTGCCTGCCTGCCTGCCTGTAGTATTATTAGGAAGAAAACAACAGGATTTGTCTGCAGTGAGCTTTAGATGCACACTGTGCACAGGATACAGTACACTAATATACTGCAGCTAGCTGAATCAACTGCCTGCCTGTTAGGGATGAGCTTCGTGTTCGAGTCGAACTCATGTTCGATTCGAACATCGGCTGTTCGCCAGTTTGCCGTATAGCGAAAATTTGGGGTGTTCGCTGCAAATTCGAAAGCCGCGGAACACCCTTTAAAAGTCTATGGGAGAAATCAAAAGTGCTAATTTTAAAGGCTTATATGCAAATTATTGTCATAAAAAGTGTTTGGGGACCTGGGTCCTGCCCCAGGGGACATGGGTCAATGCAAAAAAAGTTTTAAAAACGGCCGTTTTTTCAGGAGCAGTGATTTTAATAATGCTTAAAGTGAAACAATAAAAGTGTAATATTCCTTTAAATTTCGTTCCTGGGGGGTGTCTATAGTATGCCTGTAAAGGGGCGCATGTTTCCCGTGTTTAGAACAGTCTGACAGCAAAATGACATTTCAAAGGAAAAAAAGTCATTTAAAACTACTCGCGGCTATTAATGAATTGCCAGTCCGACAATACACTTAAAAGTTCATTAATAAAAACAGCATGGGAATTCCCCACAGGGGAACTCCGAACCAAAATGTAAAAAAAAAAAATGACGTGGGGTCCCCCTAAATTCCATACCAGGCCCTTCAGGTCTGGTATGGATTTTAAGGGGTACCCCACACCAAAATTTAAAAAAAAAATGGCGTAGGGTCCCCCCAAAAATCCATACCAGACCCTTATCCGAGCATGCAACCTGGCAGGCCACAGGAAAAGAGGGGGGGACGAGAGAGCGCCCCCCCTCCTGAACCGTACCAGGCCACATGCCCTCAACATTGGGAGGGTGCTTTGGGGTAGCCCCCCAAAACACCTTGTCCCCATGTTGATGGGGACAAGGGCCTCATCCCCACAACCCTTGCCAGGTGGTTGTGGGGGTCTGCGGGCTTTAGCAAGGGGACCCCCAGATCCCAGCCCTCCCACCTGTGTGAAATGGTAAGGGGGTACAAAAGTACCCCTACCATTTCACAAAAAAGTGTCAAAAATGTTGAAAATGACAAGAGACAGTTTTTGACAATTCCTTTATTTAAATGCTTCTTCTTTCTTCTATCTTCTTTCTTCTATCTTCTGTCTTCCTTCGGTTTCTTCCTCCATCTTCTTCTTCTGGTTCTTCTGGTTCTTCCTCCGGTGTTCTCGTCCGGCATCTTCCTCCGCTGCGCCGGCGTCTTCTTCCCTTCTTCTTCTCGGGCTGCTCCGCATCCACCATGATGGGAGGCTCCCGCTGTGTGACGCTTCTCCCCTTCTGGCGGTTCTTAAATAACGGAGGGCGGCGACCCCGCCCCCTCTGACGCACGGTGACTTCCCTGTCCGCCCCCTCTGACGTCACGGGGAATGCCACAGGGAAGTCCCCATCAAGTCCCCATGCGTCAGAGGGGGGGGGGTCACCGGGTGGCCCCGCCCTCCGTTATTTAAGAACCATCAGAAGAGGAGAAGCGTCACACAGCGGGAGCCTCCCATCATGGTGGATGCGGAGCGGCCCGAGAAGAAAGGAAGAAGACGCCGGCACCGCGGAGGAAGATGCCGGACAAGAACACCGTTGGAAGAACCAAAAGAACCAGAAGAAGAAGAAGATGGAGGAAGAAACCGAAGGAAGATAGAAGGTAGAAGATAGAAGAAATAAGATAGAAGAAAGAAGAAGCATTTAAATAAAGGACCTGTCAAAAACTGTCTCTTGTCATTTTTAACATTTTTGACACTTTTTTTGTGAAATGGTAGGGGTACTTTTGTACCCCCTTACCATTTCACACAGGGGGGAGGGCCGGGATCTGGAGGTCCCCTTGTTAAAGGGGGCTTCCAGATTCTGATAAGCCCTCCGCCCGCAGACCCCCACAACCACCGGGCAAGGGTTGTGGGGATGAGGCCCTTGTCCCCATCAACATGGAGACAAGGTGTTTTGGGGGGCTACCCCAAAGCACCCTCCCAATGTTGAGGGCATGTGGCCTGGTACGGTTCAGAAGGAGGGGGCCGCTCTCTCGCCCCCCCTTTTTTCCTGTTGCCTGCCAGGTTGCGTGCTCGGATAAGGGTCTGGTATGGATTTTTGGGGGGACCCCACACCATTTTTTAAAAAAATTTTGGCGCTGGGTTCCCCTTAAAATCCATACCAGACCTGAAGGGTCTGGTATAGATTTTGAGGGGGACCCCACCCCATTTTTAAAAAAAATTTTGGCCAGGGTTCCCCTTAATATCCATACCAGACCTGAAGGGCCCGGTATGGAATTTAGGGGGACCCCCCCACGTAATTTTTTTAAAATTTTGATTTGGGGTTCCCCTGTGGGGAATTCCCATGCCGTTTTTATCAATGAACTTTTATGTGCATTGTCAGACCGGCAATTCATTAACAGCCGCGAGTAGTTTTAAATGACTTTTTTTCCTTTGAAGTGTCATTTTGCTGTCAGACTGTTCTAAACATGGGAAACATGCGCCCCTTTACAGGCATGCTATAGACACCCCACAGGTATGAAATTTAAAGGAATATTACACTTTTATTGTTTCACTTTAAACATTATTAAAATCGCTGCTCCCCAAAAAACAGCCGTTTTTAAAACTTTTTCTTGCATTGATCCATGTCCCCTGGGGCAGGACCCGGGTCCCCAAACACTTTTCATGACAATAACTTGTATATAAGCCTTTAAAATTAGCACTTTTGATTATTCATCCCATAGACTTTAACGGTGTTCGCATGTTCGAACAAATTTTTTGCCTGTTCGCATGTTCTGGTGTGAACCGAACAGGGGGGGTGTTCGGCTCATCCCTACTGCCTGTGGTACTATAAGGAAGAGAACACCAGCAATTGTCTACAGTTAGCTTTAGTTGCACACTGTTCACAGGATACAGTACACTGACTGAAAATACTGCAGCTGCCTGTCTGTGGTATTATTAGGAAGAGAACACCAGCAATTGTCTGCAGTTAGCTTTAGTTGCACACTGTGCACAGGATACAGTACACTGACTGAAAATACTGCAGCTGCCTGCCTGAGGTATTATTAGGAAGAGGACACCAGAAATTGTCTGCAGTTAGCTTTAGTTGCACACTGTGCACAGGATAAAGTACACTGACTGAAAATACTGCAGCTGCCTGCCTGTGGTATTATTAGGAAAAGAACACCAGCAATTGTCTGCAGTTAGCTTTAGTTGCACACTGTGCACAGGATATAGTACACTGACTGAAAATACTGCAGCTGCCTGCCTGTGGTATTATTAGGAAGAGAACACCAGCAATTGTCTGCAATTAGCTTTAGTTGCACACTGTACACAGGATACAGTAAATTGACTGAAAATACTGCAGCTGCCTGCCTGTGGTATTATTAGGAAAAGAACACCAGCAATTGTCTGCAGTTAGCCTTAGTTGCACACTGTGCACATGATACAGTACACTGACTGAAAATACTGCAGCTGCCTGAAAGAGGTATTATTAGGAAGAGAGCACCAGCAATTGTCTGCAGTTAGCTTTAGTTGCACACTGTGCACAGGATACAGTACACTGACTGAAAATACTGCAGCTGTCTGCCTAAGGTATTATTAGGAAGAGAATACCAGCAATTGTCTGCAATTATCTTTAGTTGCACACTGTGCACAGGATACAGTACACTGACTGAAAATACTGCAGCTGCCTGCCTGTGGTATTATTAGGAAGAGAACACCAGCAATTGTCTGCAATTAGCTTTAGTTGCACACTGTACACAGGATACAGTAAATTGACTGAAAATACTACAGCTGCCTGCCTGTGGTATTGTTAGGAAGAGAACACCAGCAAATGTCTGCAGTTGGCTTTAGTTGCACACTGTTCACAGGATACAGTACACTGACTGAAAATACTGCAGCTGCCTGCCTGTAAGTATATTAGGAAGAGAATAACAGGAACGGATCTAGCTAAACTGAATACAGTGTATATATATATATATATATATATATATATATATATATATATATATATACACACACAACACCTGGGATGCATATATATATATATATACTAAATACACTGACTGCAGCTAACTGACTCGCCTGCCTGCTCTATCTAACTCAAATGAAATGACACTGTCTCTCTCTATCTCTCAGCATGCCGGAACACTCTACACAAGGCCGACTTCCAGGCGGCCTTACATAGTGTGGGGTGTGTACTAAATCCCCTGAGGCATAATTGGCCAAAGCCACCCTGCCTTTGGCCAATTATGGCTCTCCATTCTTACCGCGCTGTGATTGGCCAAAGCATGCAGGTCATAGTGCATGCTTGGTCAATCATCAGCCACCAATGCACTGCGATGCCGCAGTGAATTATGGGCCGTGACGCGCCACTCAAATTTGGTGTGAACGTCCCATAATGTTCGTAATTCGACGGTCGAACGGCCGATGTTCGAGTGGAACTTACGTTCGTCTCGAACTCGAAGCTCATCCCTATACAGGAGATGGTCATAGACTGCAGACAAGATGCAGGAGATGTTTAGAGACTGCAGACATACAACAGGAGATAATCAGACACTGCAGACGTGGTACAGGAGATCAATGCAGCCTCAGCAGGTTCCTTTAACTGCAGCCTGCCAGTACCCAGCAGCCTACCAGTGCCCATCATTTGCAGGCTGCCTGTGCCTCACCAGTGCCCATCATGCAGCCTGTCTTAGTGTGTCAGATAGGATCAGGACAGGGCAGTGTTAGCAAGGCAAAGCCAAGAACAGTGCTCTATCGATGGAGGAAATCTGTCAGCACACCGCGATAAGGAGCAGCTTGTCGGTATGATCAGCGTGAGGAGCATTATCAGTGTGCAGCGCCGCGGGGATTAAGAGTGCAGGACTTGTTGTTTGACATGCTGTTAGAAACAGTGAGCCCGCTCGGTGAAACAAGGGGGCTCACTGTTTCTAACAGCATGTCAAACAAGTCCTGCACTCTTAACCCCCACGGTGCTGCACACTATTAATGCTCCTCCCGATGATCATACCGACAAGCTGCTCCTTAATGCTGTGTGCTGACAGCTTTCCTTTATAGATATCGCACTGTTCTTGGCTTTCAGCCGCCTCGTCAAGGAGGGAGGGGAGGAGAGGACTGGACTGAGGCTGGATGGGGCTCCAGTATGACACCTCCGTACTGGGCGGCACCAGGGGCGGGGCCCAGCCCAGGCCCCGCCCCATTTTCAGCACAGTTATCGGCGTGATTTCCTTTTCAGCATTTTGACGAAAAGCCCATTTTCGGCTGATATGTTTTGGCGGCCGAAATTTTGGTGCATTCCCTACCAATTACCAGCTGTGAAAGTTTAAACTACAAATGCTTCTCAGTAAGGATGACTTGTGGCAAGTGCTGAATACAGACAGACCAACAAATGGAAAGACAGAGGACTGGGACAAGGAAGGATAGACAGGCAAAAGCAACTATAAGCTTACTAGTGGAAGATACCCAGCTTAACCACATAAGAACAGAGAAAACGGCCAAAGGTATGTGGATTTCATTAGAAAAATGGCATGAGCGTTCAAGTCTAAACAGTAAGCTATTTCTACTAAGAAAGCTATATAAGATACCGCTAGAAGAAGGCCAGCAAATGTGTGACCACATGAAAGCTATGCTAGAAATCATAGAGCAGCTGGGTGCCATCGGAGAGGACATCAAAGATTTCCATATTGTTGTCCTGCTCCTCTGCAGCCTTCCAGAGACATGTACTGCTCTTATTAACGCTTTAGAAACCAGACCCAAGCAGGAACTAACACTAGGATATGTCAAAGGGAAATGAATCAATGAATATGACAGAAGGAAAGAAAATACGCACCATGATGACAAAGCTCTTAAAATGTTTAAAGGCACAAAGCACAACAAAGAAAGCAGAGCCTGTTTTCACTGTAAAAGGACCGGTCACTTAAAAAATGGCTGTTGTATTTGGAAAGCTAAGCAGCAAATGCTAGAGCTATCCACAAAAGAAAGAGTCAAAGCAACCACAAAGGAAACTGCAGACACTTCAGCTGGTGCAAAGACTCAGAGGTGACAAGCCACATGACTAGCGATGAGACCTTCTTCACAAACATTGATTACAGTGCAAAAGACAACGTTTTCCTAGCAAACTGGAAAAGCATTACTGCAGAAGGTAAAGGCCAGGGCTTCCTGAACTGCATTACACCACAAGGCAAACAGAGTATCCTTGTAAAGAAAGTGCTGTATGTTCCAGAACTAGAAAGCAGCCTTCTATCGGTGAAAAGACTTGCAAACAACGGTCTCACAGGTAAGTTCCAGGGTTATGAATGCACAATTTACAATAACAAGTGATTCCTCGCAAAAGGAAAACTGGATTATCACCCATTACAGGCTCATCACCACAGACCAGCAAGTCAATATAGTCTCTAGTGACCTAGACAGCAAATGTATTCACTTATGGCACAGGCAACTGGGGCACAGAAGTCCAGAAGCTATGCAGGACATTATAAAGAGAGGCTTATCAGAAGATTTGACAATAGCGCCTTGCAAAGTGCTCATGAAATGCAAATGCTGTATTGAAGCAAAAGCCACAAGTGCTCCCCTTCCACGGACATCTCAACGAAAAACCCCCTGCAGCTTATACACAGTGATGAATGCAGTCCAATGAAAATTCCCACCTCAGGCAGGGACAGATATCTACTGACTTTCATTGATGATTATTCCAGGTACACAACTACTTATCTGATAAAACACAAAAACGAAACATCAGAGAAATTTCAAGAGTTCGTTGCCATGTCTAGCAACAAATTTTAAAGCAAACCAGGAATAATACGCACCGACAATAGGGGAGAATACATAAGCAAAAAAGTGGCCTAATACCTGAAAAGACAAGGAATAATACACCAGACAACTGCACCATACACTCCGGAAAAAGTGGGTAGCAGAAAGAAAAAATGTCACTCTTATAGAAATGGCCAGGGGCATGTTGTCAGATGCCAATCTACCTCACAAGTACTGGTGAGAAGCAGTCATGACTGCAAGAGCCATTCAAAATACTCCATTCGAAATGTGGCATGGATCAAAGCCTAGCATAGGGCACATCAGAGTGTTTGGATGTAAAGCATATGCCTATATTCCAAGTGAAAAGCAGTCCAAGCTGGAGAACAGGGCTATAGAGGGCATTCTAGTAGGCTACAGCGAGCAAACCAATAAATGGAGAAAGGCAGCAGAAGAAGAATTAAAGTCACTTCAAGAAAATAAAACCTGGACACTCACATAGCTCCCTCCTAACCGCAAAACTATATGAAGTAAATGGACTTTCAAAGTAAAGTCAGACACAGAAGGGAATAACCACAAATATAAAGCCAGACTAGTTGCCAGAAATTCAGTGAAGATCACAATGAAACATTCGCTCCCGTCGTAAAACACTCCACAATCAGAGTGCTTCTTAGCGTTGCAGCCGGGAAGGGCATGCAAGTGAAACACCTAGATATTAAAACTGCTTTCCTATATGGAGACATTAAGGAAGACCTCTATATGGAGCAACCACCAGGGTTTGAGCAAGGAGATAACCTTGTGTGTAAACTTTAGAAGAGCATCTATGGTCTTAAGCAATCTGCAAGGATGTGGAATGAGAAAGTGAATGAAGTACTTACCAGAGAGGGATTCTCAAGAAGTAACGCAGATACCTGTCTATACACCAGGAATCAAGAAGACCAATGGATATACATCCTTATCTATGTCGATGGCATTGTAATTCCCTTCTTGTTCAAAACAAGTTATAATTCAGTTCACAAGCTGAAAGGAAATGTTGAAATCGAAGAGCAGGGTATTATTGACATTCAATATTGTCCATCAGAGGAGATGACTGCTGATGCACTCACCAAGTCTTTGTTGAAGGAATGTCATAATTATATCCAGAAGAAGCTAATAAAGAAGCTAATAAATTTGACAAAGCACATGCTGTTGAGAAGAGGTGTTGGAAGTACACCAGCACATGCTGTTGAGAAGGGGTGTTGGAAGTACACCAGCATAGTTGCTAATGCAGCAAGGTCCTGGGGCCTTATGGTGACCTCCAGAGTTAGGGACAGCTGGCATCCTTCTATGTAGAGTGGGTGTAATGCAAGGTAGATTCATGGGCGCCAGACACTTCTTGAATGCAAAAGAGATTTATTTTCTCTTGAACAGAACTGGGGGAGAGAGGGTTAGGGCCAGGACACCCTTTAGTAGTTGCAATGGTAATTTGGCAGACTCCAAGACTCTATAGGCAGACAGCCATGCAGGGAAAGGCATCCAGCAAGACAGCACATCTGCATGAGTAGGATCGCTGTCTCCTATGGCAACAGTCCTATAACAGTTTTTAACACAAGTTGTAACAAACTCCTTTACATCTTCTACAATCTCCTCCTGCAGATCTTCACTCCACTGAGCTCCCAGTCTCTCTCACTAGACTTGCTGATCCACTACCACTGCATCCCCTGAGCTCTTCCAATCTTCATACACAGCATCTTCCTCAAGCGTCACCCCCGCGTCCCTGCTGGGTCCCTAGCTTGGCACTCACAGATACTCCTCAAGCATCACCCCACTGGCCTGCTCGGTCCCTGGCTTGGCGCACAAGACTGCTCTGAAAGCATCACCTCCGCTGGCTGGGTCCCTGGCTTGACACCTGCTGAAGTTTCCCAATTCTTCACCGTCCCCAGTTGATGAGAATACTGCTCTGGTACTTGCTTCAGCTACTCACGGTGGTCCCTGGTAACAAGGTGGATGGTATCTTAGTGGCGACAGCTTCCCCTCTACCTCTGACCATGACAGGTTCTCTGGCCGGCAGAACCATCACTTTTGGTTGGACTGCAAGCCTGTGCTGCTCACTTGCTTCTGGATAGGCCCTCAGACAGCCTAGTAGCCAGATGACCCCCAGGATAGGCCTCAGGCTCTGGCCTAGCAGCCCGGGGCAGTACAACACACGTCCACCCAGACAGCAACCCAGGTGGCACAGAACCCTTTTCACCTGACCTCTTCCAAATAAATAGACTCTCTCAGCAGGCCAAGGGACCAAGAAAATCCCTGCCCATTGGCTGAGACTCCCCATTTATTCCTAATCTGTCTTTGCAATGCCCTTGTCATATCTAATGCCACCAGATACCCAGCCATCTAGTGACAGAAGAGAGAAGTGCAGCAATTCCAGAATTAGGGTTAAATCAATTGACCTCCTATCAATTGGCCAAGGCAACTATCACTTGGCAAATACATTTACTAGCAACCCTGCTTAAACATCAGGGTGCTACACTAATAAACTGACAATACTATATGCATTACACCTATCTATCCAGCAGGTGGCACGGTAGTATGTATCTATGGTAATGTAATCAGAGGAAGTGTTATCTCTCTCAGTGTATGTTGTATCGTCCCTGTTCCTGTTTCATGTTTCTCATGTAAGGCATGTATTGCTAATCCTCCATAAAACTAAAGCTATTGCTGCAAACAAAAAGCTTCCAGCGCATGATTTCAATACTCTGCACAACACTCTGCTCAAGAGATTGACAAGGCCTTAGTGGAGTATGATTTTACCAAAGGATATGGAGAAGACTACATTACCTGATAAGCCTAATGCCTCGTACAGGCGATCGCACATTCCGACAACAAAATCCATGTTTTTTTTCCGACGGATGTTGGCTCAAACTTGTCTTGCATACACCCGGTCACACAAAGTTGGTTGGAAATTCCGAACGTCAAGAACGTGGTGACGTACAACATGTGTGAGGCACTTTGTGCGTTGGAATTGTGTACACACGATCGGAATTTACGCAAACGGATTTTGTTGTCGGAAAATTTGAGAACCAGATCTCAAATATTGTGTGACAGAAATTCTGATGGAAACTGTCAGATGGAGCCTAGATGGTTGGAATTTCATTAAAGATAGCAAATCTGATCCAGCAAGATATGGAAGAATTTGAGGCCTGTTTGCCCCTAGGCCTACCCACAAACAGAACAGACGAGGCATCTGACCTTTTGAAGTTCTAAGTTGCATCCAAGTAAGCTAAAAAAAAATACATCCAAAAGACTGAACGCCTTTTCTTTATCATTAGAGGTTCTGTCACAGACGGTAGGCAGAACAACATCCTGGGTCCTCTGAAAACAAGAAGGAACCTTCGGCAGAAACCCAAGATCAGTTCCCAAGATGATCTGGTCACCAAAGATGGATACACTCCTTCATAGAGAGCCTAAAGTCCGCTAATTCTAATTGCAATCAAAAAGGCTGTTTTTTGAGAAAGAAGTTTGATATGGCTGAAAAGGAGCTTGAATGATACCACACATAAAACCAGGGATAAATCTGACTTAGGACAAATCATGTTATAGGATCCTTTTCTTGATAGTGCTTTAAAAAAATCTAATTATGATAATAGCCTCCAATAAAGAGTTTTGGTAGATACAGTAACACTCAGGGCCTCTACTTGTACTTTCAGGGTGTTAAGAGTCAGCCTCTTATCTACACCATTGTGCAATATTTACAAAATAGACAGAATACCAAATAACGGGTCTTTTACTAGCATTCGTCCAAAATTGAATTGTTTCCATAATTTGTCATATAAGAATCTTGTAATTGCTTTACTTCCCATGCACACAGGGCATTTTTATAGCTGCTTTTATCAGTGTCAGACATTTTTTTCCAGCTTAAAAATGCCTCTCCATGTTATTCTATGTGTCCATGCACACATAGGCTTTTATGAGCTGTAAGTGGCATAGGGGTTTTCAAGCTGCAAAAAAACCCAGGGCCAGCGTGTTCTGAAGACCAGCGTTACAGCTGTGAAAACAGCTGACGCTGCTAATAGTTGCTAAACGCTAGACACAGTGTTAAGCCGCATCAAGCGTTTTTTTTTTTTTTGGACATTTCAAAATCAGGTGTTCCCTATGAGAGCCATCTTAACTGAACTGACTTTCAGCCCATTGATTTGAATGGAAGTCACATCCAAGTCTGACCATCATGATCTGGCTTGTGGAATGCGACTTGTGCTCTGAGAATCTTGAAGGGGGACCCCACGCCAAAAAAAAATGGCATGGGGTCCCCCCCAAGATCCATACCAGGCCCTTCAGTTGGTATGTGTTTTGAGGGGTAACCCCATGCCAAAAAAACCCAAAACAAAACAAAAAAATGGCATGGGGTCCCCCAAAATCCATATTAGACCTTTATCCGAGCATGCAGCCCAGCAGGTTAGGAAAAGGGGGGGGAGCAAGCAGCCCCCCTCCTGGACCATACAAGGCCACACGCTCTCAACATGGTTGGGTGGGTGCTTTGGGGCAGGATGGCCCTGCGCCCCCCACCCCAAAGCACCTTGTCCCCATGTTGATGGGGACAAGGGCCTCTTCCCGACAATTATGGGCAGATCCCGGCCCCCCTATGTGACACATACATACATGATACATTGTACCCCTACCCATTCACCCCCCAAAAAAGGCAGTGTAGTGTAAATAAAAACAAGAGACGATTTTGACAAGTCCTTTATTAAAAATCTTTCTTTGGTCTTGTCCCTCCATCTCCTCCCTCCAGTGTTCTCCCTCCGGTCTTCTCCTCTGCTGCTGTCTTCTTCGCTGCCGACCTGGTCCTCCTCTGAAACTGTTTTCCATCTAACCAGCTTCATTCTCTGCTGGTTCTTATATAGCCATGGGTAGTGGCCATCCGGTGACATCACATGACACTCCGCCCCTTGGGTGATGTCACCAGATGGCCACGCCCCATGGCAATATAAGAACTGGCAGAGAATGGAGCTGGCACAACAATGGGAGACAGCATTGGAGAAGGACCAGGTCGGCGGCAGAGAAGACAGCACTGGCGGAGAAGACCGGAGCAAGATTTTTAATAAAGGACTTGTCAAAACCATCTCTTGTTTTTATTTACACTACACTGCCTGTTTTGGGGGTGAATATGTAGGGGTACAATGTACCCCATACACATTCACATGGGGGGCGGGATCTGGGGGCCCCCTTTTAAAGGGGGCTTCCAGATCTTGATAAGCCCCCTGCTCGCAGAACCCCACAACCACCGCCCAAGGTTGTGACCATACCAGGCCACACACCCTCAACATGGGGACAAGGTGATTTGGGGCGGGGGGCTGAGCCCCCCTGCCCCAAAGCACCCACCCCCCCATGTTGAGGGTGTGTGGCCTGGTATGGTCCAGAAGGGGGGCGGTTGCTCATCCCCCCTTTCCTGACCTGGCGGGCTGCATGCTCGGATAAGGGTCTGGTATGGATTTTGGGGGGACCCCAATCTGTTTTTTTTATTTCTGGCGTGGGGGTTTTGCCTCAAAAGACCCAGTCTGGTATGGTCTTGGGGGAGACCCACACCATTTTTTTTTAATTTTGGCATGGGGTTCCCTTTCAAGATCCATACCAGACTCAAATGGCCTGGTATGGATCTTGGGGGGACCCCACACCATTTTTAAAAAGAAATTTGGCATGGGGTTCCCTTTCAAGATCCTCAGAGCACAAGTTGCATGTCACAAGTCAGATCATGATGATCCGACTTGGATGTGACTTCCATTTAAATCAATGGGCTGAAAGTCGGATCAGTTAAGACGGCTGTTATAAGGAACCATTGATTTTAAATAAAGGCAGAGAAACACTGCTAAAAGCAAACGTGCAATAACGCCAATGCAAAAAGCTACTTAAAGCGTGATTTTACAGCCACTTTTTCATGGCGTCGGTAGTGGCTTTGCAGCTTGTTTTTTCTAACGCCCTGTGTGCATTGGGATGTAAGACTGTTCAATAGGGTATTGACAACTTTATCTGAAAAACCTCTGATCTTCAAGATTTCTCCTTCAGAAACCAAATCCATGGAAGCATGCTGACTAGAGACTGAAGGAGTGAAAAGCATGGCCTCTTGGGCCAAAAAGGAGCAATCAAGATCAGATTTGTGTCTTCCTGTAGAAATTAAAAAAACCTGGAGGAAATGAATAACACAGTTGTGTATAGAAATACTGTACGGTGGCTTGTTTCTGGAAAACTGTTCTTTTTAATTTTGTACTTGAAAACAATATAAACATATTGAAATATAAATGGCATGAGTTGAATAGTGCATCTTTGGCAACCACTTGATCACTTAGATTCAAAGAAAAGTATAATCTTAATCTCGCTTTCACAATCTTCTGAGAGGAAAAAAGATTCACCTCTTGATGCCCCATTTACTCTGCCAGCATGGAAAAGAACTTCACATTCAGGGACCATTGTTCCTAAAGAACTTGACAATGAATGATTAAATATGCCAAATTGCTTTGCTCACCGTAAGGTGTATGGCTGAGACCAGATTCATCTCCGCTCACAATAACATACCATCAGCCACCTTTTGCTAAGGGAGGACTCCTCGTGCCTCCCCTTATTGAAGTATGTTACTGTGGTGGCATTATTTGACAGGGTCTGGGAGGTGGTGACTAAGGATGAGCCGAACACCCCCCCCCCCCCCCCCCAGTTCGGTTCGCACCAGAACATCCGAACAGGCAAAAAATTCAGACGAACAAACGAACACCGTTAAAGTCTATGGGACACGAACATGAAAAATCAAAAGTGCTAATTTTAAAGGCTTATATGCAAGTTATTGTCATAAAAAGTGTATCATTATGATCAAATGTATCAATGCAAAAAAAAGGTTTAAAAATGGACATTTTTTCGGGAGCAGTGATTTTAATAATACTTAAAGTGAAACAATAAAAATTAAATATTCTTTTAAATATCATGCCTGGGGGGTGTCTATAGTATGCCTGTAAAGTGGGGCAGTTTTCCCGTGTTTAGAACAGTACCACAGCAAAATTACATTTCTAAAGGAAAAAAGTTGTTTAAAACTGATTGCGCCTGTAATGAATTGTCGGGTCTTGGCAATATAGAAAACACTCATTGAAAAAAACAGCATGGGTTCCCTCCCCCCAGTCCATTACCAGGCCCTTTGGGTCTGATATGAATATTAAGGGGAACCCCAAACCAAAAAAAAAAATTGTGTGGGGGGTCCCCCCAAAATCTATACCAGACCCTTATCCGAGCACGCAACCTGGCAGGCCACAGGAAAAGAGGGGGGACGAGAGAGCGCCCCCCCCTCCTGAACCGTACCAGGCCACATGCCCTCAACATGGGGAGGGTGCTTTGGAGTAGCCCCCCAAAGCACCTTGTCCCCATGTTGATGGGGACAAGGGCCTCATCCGAACAACCCTTGCCCGGTGGTTGTGGGGGTATCGGAATCTGGAAGCCGCCTTTAACAAGGGGACCCCCAGATCCCGGCCCCCCCTATGTAAATGGGTAAGGGGTACATTATACCTCTACCATTTCACAAAGGAAAGTGTCAAAAATAGTTAAAAACCCAGGAGACACTTATGGACAAGTCATTTATTAAAAGATAAAAAAATAAAAATGTCCATTCTTCTATCACGCCACCTGACGAACTGAAAGCAAAAAAAAAAAAAAAACAACAACTCTGCCTCCATGGGAGGCTCCAGCTGAGTGATGCTTCTTGGTGACAGCTCTTATATCGCTGAGGGCGGGGCCACCTGGTGACGTAAACGGGTGACCCCACCTCCCTCTGACACCTCGTGACGTAAGAGGAAGGCGGGGTCACCCATTTACATCACCGAGTGGCCCCGCCCTCAGCTATATAACAGCTGTCATCAAGAAGAAGCGTCACTCGGCAGGAGCCTCCCATGGAGGCGGAGCTGTTGCGTTTTTTTTTTTCTATTTTCGGTTCGTTGGGTGGCGTGATAGAAGATGAATGGACATCGCGGGACATTTTTATTTTTTATCTTTTAATAAAGGACTTGTCCCTTAGTGTCTCCTGTCTTTTTTACTATTTTTGACACTTTTTTTGTGAAATGGTAGGGGTACAATGGCTTACCAATTCACATAGGGGGGGAGGGCGGGATCTGGGGGTCCCTTTGTTAAAGGGGGCTTCCAGATTCCGATAAGCCCCCCACCTGCATGCCCCCACAACCACCGGGCAAGAGTTGTGGTGATGAGGCCCTTGTCCCCATCAACATGGGGACAAGGTGCTTTGGGGGGCTACACCAAAGCACCCTTCCCCATGCTGAGGGCATGTGGCCTGGTATGGTTCAGGAGGGGGGGCGCTCTCTCGTCCCCCCTATTTTCCTGCGGCCTGCCAGGTTGCATGCTCGGATAAGGATCTGGTATGGATTTTGGGGGGACCCTACGCCATTTTTTTTTTACTTTTGGCACAGGGCTCCCCTTAATTTCCTTAATTTCCATACCAGACCTGAAGGGCCTGGTATGGATTTTGAGAGCCTCCCACGCATTTAAAAAAAAAAATTTTTGGTTCAGGGTTCCCCTTAATATTCATACCAGACCCAAAGGGCCTGGTAATGGACTGGGGGAGAGACCCGACAATTTATTACAACCGCGATCAGTTTTAAATGACTTTTTTCCTTTAGAAATGTCATTTTGCTGTGGTACTGTTCTAAACACGGGAAAACTGCGCCACTTTACAAGCAGACTATAGACACCCCCCAGGCATGATATTTAAAGGAATATTTAATTTTTCTTGTTTCACTTTAAGCATTATTAAAATCACTGCTCCCGAAAAAATGGCCTTTTTTTTGCATTGATACATGTCCCCTGGGGGCAGGACCCAGGCCCCCAAACACTTTTTATGACAATAACTTGCATATAAGCCTTTAAAATTAGCACTTTTGATTTTTCATGTTAGTGTCCCATAGACTTCAACGGTGTTCCACGGCTTTCGAATTTGCCACGAACACCGCATATTGTTCGGTGTTCGCTGAAATGTCCGAACAAACAAAGTTCGGCCCGAAATTATGCTTAAGTTCAGGCCGTACCGTCCGCCCATCCCTAGTGGTGACCCCTGGTTTGTTTCTAAAAGGTTCATACAGTAATATTTCAGCATATTTTACAGAGTGCATTAATTCCTGGAGTTTAGCTTTAGGCAGACCTCCAATACAGGAACAGTATAAAGGTTTGTACCAGGAAGACCCTAATTTGGAGCAACAGACTGAACACTTCTTTTTAGGAGCATTTCTTATGGGCTCCTCCAGGACCTTGGCCTACAAGAACAGAGCACACTATCAGGGAAGCTCCTTCCTGCCCCTACATGCTGCATCCCACACAATCCAGAGCCTATAGCTCACCATCAGCATAAGTAAAGTGGGGGTTGGTGCTGTGCTGTTCACATCAATTGATAGAGAAAAAACAATGTGCTGCTAAAGGTAGCAGTACACATGCACATAAATAATGCAAACAATAACCACAGTAATTAATATGGTGACTGGTTTCAAAGTGCAACGTGCATAAAATTCAATGCTAATAACACTGTAATGCCCTGTACACGCGATAGGATTTTCCGATGGAAAATGTGTGATAGGACCTTGTTATTGGAAATTCCGACCGTGTGTAGGCTCCATCACACATTTTCCATAGGCATTTCCGACACACAAAGTTTGAGAGCTTGCTATAAAATTTTCAGACAACAAAATCCGTTGTCGGAAATTCCGATCGTGTGTACACAAATCCGATGCACAAAGTGTCACGCATGCTCAGCATAAATTAAGAGACGAAAGCTATTGGCTACTGCCCCATTTATAGTCCCGATGTACGTGTTTTACCTCACCGCGCTCAGAACGATCAGATTTTCCGACAACTTTGTGTGACCATGTGTATGCAAGACAAGTTTGAGCCAACATCCGTTGGAAAAAATCCATGGATTTTGTTGTAGGAATGTCCGATCAATGTCCGACCATGTGTACAAGGCATAATAGTTCTTCTGTGTATACGATATGTGCAGAAAATATAAATAAACTGTGCAAAAATTGCAAAATCAACTGTGCAAAATCAGCAAATGTCTTCCTGTGCAAAGTGCAAATGACCTGTGCAAAAATACAATAAAGTGTGCAAAATGTAATTAAGTCCAAAGGTGTGCAAAATGCAATAGATTCCTTTCTTCTTTGTGCAACGGACATAAATGTACAAAACAGAAGGTGCTGAGGAATAAATATCTTCCCTTTGTGCAGAGACACACACTGGTGAAAGTGGCCTCTTACCTTGTGCTAATGAAGTAACCGCACATATGTATAAATCTGTAGTAACTGCTTCTCCCTTCTAATCCTGAACCAGTATGGATATGTACTTGTCTTTGTCTCTCGGTGGATGCAAGGAGAGTAATAAGAGAAGAAAGGGGGTTCCGGATAGTGTAGTAATTTTTGAATCAAATAGCTTTTATTAATAAAAAGTGAGGTTACTCACATAGCATAATACAACATGGCTCCACGAGCGACAAGCTCGTTTGCCAGCGTCAATCTGAGTGCCTTTCTGTCCCTATCAGCACCATTAGCATAAGCTCCACACCAAGGGGACCCCGGTGACACAGGTAAGGAAAACAAACTTAACATGTACAGTATCAGTAAGCAGGTACCATCAACTCTAGCTTACCTGAGAAGTGCTGGTGCCAGTGGCGCCCCAGAATTTGCTGGAGCCAGAAGTTGCAAGGAATAATATGTCAGCCTCTGTGCTTCTCCCCCATTGTTGTTCCCACAGTAGCTGCCAGAAGAACCCTCCAAATAAGTGCCAACAGGCCCTTTGCCTTCTTCCTGTGAAAAAATTGAGGCTTGGAACCTGGAAGCCTCTGACACTCAAAAATGATGTCAATATATCTGTAAATAGCGCCCAGCATCTTCTCGTTAAACAACTGGACCTGGAAGTCCTACCCCCACAAGCCCACAAGGAGGACTTCTCCTCATCCTTGTCTCAGGAGCAGCATTCTGCTGCCCTGGATCAATTGGCCCTACTGAAAGGATGCACTTTGCTGAGTGTTTGATCTGAAATGGGTGTGACACCTCTGCATATGGCCCTCGACAGGAATGGAAGGAAGAATAGAATCAGGCTGCCTCCTAAACGTAAAGAGGAGGGGTCTTGGGAGGGTAGTCAATGATCTATCGAGACAATGCTTTGGAATTAGATGAACAGGACTCTGAATATAGAATCCTCTGCTTCTCTTTGTCCTGCTATTCCTCCCCTACGGCCATTGGTAGCAACCCCAGCAGGCTCCACATTTTCTTTTGCACCCCTTTCAGGCACAACAGGAACTTCATTCACTGGTGCCAGGGGTCACAGCAGACTTTTGCACTGGGAACTGGGCCTGCAGATTAAAAACTCTTGTCCAGCAGCATTATCACCTTCAGTATTCCAGAACTTATGGAAAATTGTGATACCATTCCCCCATTGGTCACGTTTCAAGCATGGTAAGAAATGTAGCACCCTCTACCTTAGGTAGGTTGCTAGAGGTAGTTGTTTTTTTTTGTTACAGTCAGTGCAGGTAAATTTAGGCAGGCCTAGGCCTGTTTGTTTTTGATCCGGGGGATGGGAGTGGTTTGAGAGTAGCAGCAGGTGACTGACATGTGGCTTCATCTCTCTGGCGCCTCCTTCTGGTTTTTGGAAGGTTCTGGAAAAGAGGTGGGGAGAGAGGATTGGAGTGGCATGAGGTGTATATGGATAAATGTATATTCCCGCGCTACTATGAAAAATAGTAATTTAACTGCCGCAAGCACCGAAAAGGGTCAATCCATACCTGCACATTTGAGATATATAAAATAGATGGTGCTTCACTGTTAACAAGTTAAATAAATAAAACTGAAATGGAACTAATACTACTTAAACAGTATATGTTAAAAAATATCCAAACAGTGAAGCATACAATAAAGTGCTAAAAGTGGTAGTATACACATGGAAAATTGTGCCAAATAAAATAAATAAATAACAACAGTCTTATAGATGACAAGGTAATAAAGTGCTGAGTTCAGTCCCCAGCTGAGTGCAAATATAACGTATAAAGTGGCTTGTCCTTTTTATAAGTGCAAAACAAATTGTGCAATTAAATGCAATGTGCAAAGTGCAAAAGTGATTTCTCCTCTTCTGTGCAACACACTTAGTGAAGATACTTACGGTTGTGAGGCAACTGCATATATGTATAATAGTAGAGATCAATGGTGTTCACAGTGCTGCCGCTGTTCCCTTAACGGCTGGTATTGGCAGTAATATTTCTCTCCCAATGAATGTCTATAAAAGTATGGAAGAAGAAAGGGGGGGTTTCAGATAGTGTAGTATTTTTAAATCCAATGTTTTTATTTATTAAAACAGTTAAAAGTACTCACATTTCTTTACAAGTTAAAATCAAAACACCATGAGCAGCGAGCTCGTATGCTGACGTCACTTCCGATGCCTGTCTGTCCCAACGCATATCGTCACGGTCAAGTGACTTCATCAGGGTTTAAAGACCGGCACTGGAAATATCTTTAAAGTCTAAAGCATTGGATTAAATGAGCGGCCATGATAGATATCACCAAACACAACATCTTGATTCAGATTACAATAGGTCTTTTTTAGACAGAGGCAGGGAAAATTATCCACCGAGGAATATAGATGAAACAAGGAGCACGGGAAGAAGCCCATAAAGAAGAGAGGATGCAGATCAGGGAAGAGAGAACAAAAGAAAAACAGAATAAAAGGAGAGGGTATCTTCAATCCAAGTGGCCAACTACTCACATGAGAGGAGATTGGGGTACTAGACAAAGGGTTGAAATA
This sequence comes from Aquarana catesbeiana, assembly GCF_042186555.1. Classification (NCBI taxonomy): domain Eukaryota; kingdom Metazoa; phylum Chordata; class Amphibia; order Anura; family Ranidae; genus Aquarana; species Aquarana catesbeiana. The sequence goes on along the minus strand of NC_133328.1, from coordinate 412,614,465 downwards.
TGCACCCACAAAAAAATTAGATACATTTCAAACCTACATAGGTATTCAAAAATATATTAGAAAGTTAAATATTAAGAAATACATTGTAGGCAATCCAATCAAACCCAGACCACCAATGAAAAATGTGGAAATATTACATAGCACATTGAGAAACAAATCTATTTTTAATCCTCCTGTTAAAGATAATAAACACACTGAGGTTTTTAAAAAAAGTGGTTCTACAAGAACTAAAAGACAGATCATAGAAGGCATATCTAAAGAAGAAGGCCTCTGGATTATGGCCACGGCTGATGTATCTTCATTGTATACTATAATATTCCACTACCAAGCTTGTAAAGCTGTTAAATGGGCTTTAAGAGCACACACTACATTACCTTGTGTCCAAAGAAAATATCTCATTAAATGTTTGGACTTTTGTCTGAAGAACAGCTATTTCTGGTACATTCGGAACTATTACCACCAACAAACAGGAGTTGCCATGGGAGCAAAATTTGCCCCTAGTGTAGCAGGCCTATTTATGGCACAGTGGGAAGAGGAAAATGTTTTTAAGAATACACTTGGAGAACTAATCATATACAAAAGATGTATCGATTAATATTTGTATCCTATGGAAAGGAGATCAGAACCATTTGGTCCTTTTTTTTTTTTGAAAATTTAAACAAAAATGATAGAAATATCAGACTGTCCTGGGATATCAGTGAAAAGAATATATAATTTATTGACTTGGAAATTATACAAGAAGAATTCAAACTAATTTCAAAAATGCATTTTAAAAAACGTAGACAGAAACAGTTATCTCCCATTAGAAAGTTGTCTCCACAGAAACGGGTTCTATAACATCCATAAAGACCAACTAATGCACCTGAGGTGAAATTGTATCAAAAAAAGTGATTTCCTGGACCAGGCTGAAAATATGGGACACAGATTTACCAAGAAAGGCTATGACAACCAATTTATAACAAGAAAAATAATAGAAGTAGCCGAGATGAACCGCAATGAACTGATGAAAGACAAAAAGAAGCAGGAGTTACCAACAGATACAGTACCAATTATTCTCAACTAGGGATGGGCCGAACATCCCCCTATGCGGACATGCGAACAGGCAAAAAATTTGTTTGAACACCGTTAAAGTCTATGGGACACGAACATGAAAACTCAAAAGTGCTAATTTTAAAGGTTAATATGCAAGTTATTGTCATAAAAAGTGTTTGGGGACCTGGGTCCTGCCCCAGGGGACATGTATCAATGCAAAAAAAAGTTTTAAAAACGTCAGTTTTTTTCGGGAGCAGTGATTTTAATAATGCTTAAAGTGAAACAATAAAAGTGAAATATTCCTTTAACCACTTCCTGCCCGCCCTATGGCGGATTGATGTCCGGGAAGTGGTTCTGTTATCCTGACTGGACGTCATATGACGTCCAGCAGGATAACATGCCGCAGCGCGATCTTGGTAAAGAGCCTCCGGCGGAGGCTCTTTACCACGTGATCAGCCGTGTCCAATCACGGCTGATCACGCTGTCAATAGGAAGAGCCGTTGATCGGCTCTTCCTCACTCGCGTCTGACAGACGTGAGTAGAGGAGAGCCGATCGGCGGCTCTCCTGGCAGGGGGGGTCTGCGCTGATTGTTTATCAGCACAGCCCCCCCCGCAGATCACCACACTGGACCACCAGGGATCGCCACTAGGACCACCAGGGAAGGGGCAACATGTGGATGGCCAGGTATGTACCCCATGGCCATCCACATGTGCCCAGTGTGCCAAATCTGTGTCAATCAGTGCCCACAAATGGGCACTGATTGGCACCATTATGTTGCAGTGATGCCCAGCAATGCCACCCTTAAGGGCATCACTGCAAACAAGCAGTTCCAATCAGTGCCACCCATCAGTGTCCATTCATGCCACCTGTCAGTGCCCATCCGTGCCCTTCAGTGCCCATCTATCAGTGCCCATCCATGCCCATCTGTGCCAACTATCAGTGCCACCCATAAGTAACCATCAATGCCACCTACGAGTGCCTATCAATGCCACCTACGAGTGCCCATCAGTGCCGCCTATAAGTGCCCATCCGTGCCACCTATGAGTGCCCATCAGTGCCACATACCAGTGCCACCTATCAGTGCCCATCAGTGCCACCTATCAGTGCCCATCAGTGCCGCCTATCAGTGCCCATCATCAGTGCCCGTCAGTGCCACCTCATCAGTGCCACCTCATTGGTGCCACCTCATCGGTGCCCATCAGTGCCGCCGTATCAGTGCCCGTCAGTGCAGCCATATCAGTGCCTGTCATTGAAGAAGAAAACGTACTTATTTACAAAAAGTTTTAACAGAAACAAAGAAAAACTTGTTTTTTTTCAAAATTTTCGGTCTTTTTTTATTTGTTGCGCAAAAAATAAAAACCGCAGAGGCGATCAAATACCACCAAAAGAAAGCTCTATTTGTGGGAACAAAATGATAAAAAATTTGTTTGGGTACAGTGTAGCATGACCGCGCAATTGTCATTCAAATTGCAACAGCGCTGAAAGCTGAAAATTGGCCTGGGCGGGAAGGTGTCTAAGTGCCTGGTATTGAATTGGTTAAATTTCATACCTGGGGGGTGTCCATAGTATGCCTATAAAGTAGTGCATGTTTCCCTTGTTTATAACAGTCCGAAAGAAAAATGACATTTCTAAAGGAAAAAAAAGTAATTTAAAAGTGCTAGCGCTAGTGCCGGCTATTAATGAATTGTCGGTCCCGACAATACACATAAAAGTCATTGAAAAAAAAAAAAAAAATGTGTGGGGGTCCCCCAAAATTCCATTACTAGGCCCTTGAGGTCTGGTATGGATATTAAGGGAAACTCCGCGCCAAAATTTAAGGGAAACTCCGCGACAAAAAAAATGGCGTGGGGTTCCCCCCAAAAATCAAGGGGAACTCCGTGCCAAAATGTAAAAAAAAGGCATGGGGCTCCCCCAAAAATCCACACCAGACCCTTATCCGAGCACAAGAGAGTGCCCCCCTGAACCGTAACAGGCCACATGCCCTCAACATGGGGAGGATGTCCCCATGTTGATAGGGACAAGGGCCACATCCCCGCAACCCTTGCCCGTGGTTGTGAGGGTCTGCGGGCGGGGGGCTTATCGGAATCTGGAAGCCCCTTTAACAAAGGGGATACCCAGATCCCGGCCCCCCCCATGTGAATTGGTAAGGGGTACATTGTACCCCTACCATTTCACAAAAAGAAAGTGTCAAAATGTTAAAAAACCACAGGAGACGGCTTGGGACAAGTCCTTTATTAAAAATAAAAAAATAAAAAATAAAAAAGAGATTCCAGCGATGTAATCCAATAAAACTATGCTCTGACTCCAGTGATGTAATCCAATTCTCGATCTCCAGTGATGGATGATCTCCAGCGTCTTCAGCGAGGAACACGCACAGGATCCTGCCTCCACCGGAGGCACCCAGCCAAAGACGCAGCGCTAGCTTGACAGCGCTTATGTAGCTGAGGGCGGGGGCCACCCGTTACGTGACCCCAACCCCCTCTGACAAGGGGAAACGCCAGGGTTTCCCAGTGACGTGTACGGATTCCATTGCATCAGAGGGGGGGTCACCTTCGGGTCTGGCATGAATATTAAGGGGAACCCCGAACCAAAATTTTTTAAAAAATGGCGTGGGGCCCCCCCCAAAAATCCATACCAGATCCTTATCCCAGCACACAACCTTGCACGCTGCAGGAAAAGAGGGGGGTGAGAGAGCCCCCCTCCTGAACCGTACCAGACCACATGCCCTCAACATGGGGAGGGTGCTTTGGGGTACCCCCCAAAACACCTTGTCCCCATGTTGATGGGGACAAGGGCTTCATCAATATAACCCTTGCCCGGTGGTTGTGGGGGTCTGCGGGCGGGGGGCATATCGGAATCTGGAAGCCCCCTTTAACAAGGGGACCCCCAGATCTCGGCCTCCCCCCTGTGTGAAATGGTATCGGGGTACAAATGTACCCCTACCATTTCACAAAAAAAGTATGAAAATGGTAAAAATGACATGACACGGCTTAGGGACAAGTCCTTTATTAAAAAATAAAAAAATAAAACTGTCCTAAGAAGTCCATTCTCCTTCTTCTCTTGCTCTGTCGACGGACCAAAAAAAAAAAAAAACGCGACCGACCTGCCTCCATGGGAGGCACCCGCCATAATGACCGTCCTCTCAGGTGACAGCTCTTTTATAACTGAGGGCGGGGCCACGTGGTGACCCCGCCCCCTCTGATGCACGGGGACATCCCTATGGCTTTCCCGTAGCGTCAGGGGGGGCAGGGCCACCCAGTTACGTAACCGGGTTGGCCCCACCCCTGCTGACGCTACGGGAAAGCATTAGAGATGAGCCCGTATGTCAGAGGGGGACGAGGTCACCCGGCGATGTCACCGCATGGCCCCGCCCCGTCTGACGCTACGGGAAAGCCATAGGGATGTCCCCGTGCATCAGAGGGGGCGGGGTCACCCGGCAATGTCACCGTGTGGCCCTGCCCTCAGTTATAAAAGAGCTGTCACCTGAGAGGATGGTCAGCACGGCAGGTACTTCCCATGGAGACAGGTTGGTCGTGGGTTTTTTTTTTTCTCTTTTTCGGTCCGTTGGCGGAGCAAGAGAAGAAGAAGACTTCATGGGACAGTTTTATTTTTTTATTTTTTTTCTAATAAAGGACTTGTCCCCAAGCCGTGTCATGTAATTTTTACCATTTTCACACTTTTTTTGTGAAATGGTAGGGGTACATTTGTACCCCGTTACCATTTCACACAGGGGAAGGCCAGGATCTGGGGGTCCCCTTGTTAAATGGGGCTTCCAGATTCCGATAAGCCCCCCGCCCGCAGACCCCCACAACCACCGGGCAAGGGTTGTGGGGATGAGGCCCTTGTCCCCATCAACATGGGGACAAGGTGTCTTGGGGGTACCCCAAAGCAACCTCCCCACGTTGAGGGCATGTGGCCTGGTACGGTTCAGGAGGGGGGCTGCTCTCTCGTCCCCCCTCTTTTCCTGCGGCCTGCCAGGTTGCGTGCTCGGATAAGGGTCTGGTATGAATTTTTGGGGGGACCCTCATGCCTTTTTTTAAAATTTTGGCGCGGGGTTCCCCTTAAAATCCATACCAGACCTAAAGGGTCTGGTATGGATTTTGAGGGGGACCCCCACGCCATTTTTTGAAAAAAATTTGGTGCGGGGTTCCCCTTAATATCCATGCCAGACCTGTAGGGTCTGGTATGAAATTTGGGGGGACCCCCACGCAATTTTTTTTTTTTAATTTTGGTTCGGGGTTCCCCTTAATATTCATACCAGACCCAAAGGGTAATTGACTGTGGGGGAATCCCATGCCGTTTTTTTCAACGACTATTATGTGTATTGCCGGGACCGTCAATTCATTATAGCCGCGAATACTTTTAAATTACTTTTTTTCCTTTAGAAATGTAATTTTGCTCTCGGACTGTTCTAAACACGGGAAACATGTGCCACTTTACAGGCATACTATAGACACCCCCCAGTTACGAAATTTAAAGGAATATTTCACTTTTATTGTTTCACTTTAAGCATTATTAAAATCACTGCTCCTGAAAAAACGTTCGTTTTTAAAACTTTTTTTTGCATTGATACATGTCCCCTGGGGCAGGACCCAGGTCCCCAAACACTTTTTATGACAATACCATGCATATAAGCCTTTCAAATTAGCACTTTTGTTTTCTCCCATAGACTTTTAAAGGGTGTTCCGCGGCTTTCGAATTTGCCGCGAACACCCCAAATTGTTCACTATTCGTTCGACTCGAACATCAGGCTCATACCTAATCAAGTCGTTATTTCTATTATATAATGGAAAAGGAATAATGGAAAATGGAAAAGGAAGGGTTCCCCCTTATGGGACATTTAAGGCCCTGGTGATTGTAAGTACAGTCGCCATGGATACTACATAATCATGAGTAAAGAGTAGAAAAATAGAAAAAAAGTATGAAAAAATATAATTTTATTATACAGGAATAAAAAATATTATCCAAATATATGTAAACATAATACATGGCTGTGCAAATGCACGTCAAAGAACACAACAAGTTTGTATACTACTGAAGGGCTCCGGACCACGGTTATGGACCACCTTGGTTCAAGAACTCCACCACTTTTTTCTATTTTTCTACTCTTTACTATGATTATGTAGTATCCATGGTGACTGTACTTACAATCATCAGGGCCTTAAAAGTCCCATAAGGGGTAACCCTTCCTTTTCCTACTACCATTTGGGATGTTGGCCCACCCATAATTCGACCCATCTCAACTTTCTTATGTACATATACTGTAGCAGGGCTGCCCTTAAGCTCAAAATCATGTACCTGTACGTAATTGCTCTCCTCGGCTCTGGGGCACGGGTGCACGCCGCCGAAGCCCCACTCCTACTGTGATTGGACACAGCGGGAGCCAATCAGCGGGTCCGGCGGCTGCAATGAGCGTGGCTGCCCGCAATCATTTACAGAAAAGAGAGAACGGTGGTCTGCCTATGTAAACAAGGCAGACGGCCATTCTGTGAGGGAGGAAAATGGAGATCTTGTGTTTCTGCTAAGCAGAAACATGGATCTCGGTTTTCCTCCAGTCAGAGCATTCCTACCACAGTTAGAAAGCACTCCCGAAGAGCACACTTAACCCTTTGATCGAACCCTGATGTTAACCCATTCCCTGCCAGTGTCATTTATACAGTGAAAGTGTATTTTTTTCAGCACTGGTCACTGTATTGGTGTCACTGGTCCCCAAAAAGTGTAACTTAGTGTCAGATTTGTCCTGCTAAAAATTGCTGATCGCTGCCATTACTAATAAAAACAATAAAAAAATAAAAAATCCATAAATCTATCCCATAGTTTGTAGACACTATAACTTTTGCACAAACAAATCAATATATACGCTTATTGGGATTTTTTTTTACCAAACACATGTAGCAGAATACATATTGGTCTAAACTGATGAAGATATTCGATTTTTTACATTTTTTTATTGGATGTGTATTAAAGCAGAAAGTAAAAAATATTGTTTTTTTTCAAAATTGTCGGTCTTTTTTTTTTATAGCGCAAAAACAAAAACGCAGAGGTGAGTAAAAACCACCAAAAGAAAGCTCTATTTGTGGGAAAAAAGGACATCAGTTTTATTTGGGTAAAGTGTCACTTGACCACACAATTGTCAGTTAAAGCAACACAGTGCAGTATCTTAAAAAGTGGTTAATATAATAATATTGATTAGGGAGTTCATCTGGAGTATTAGTTAAGGATATTTTTAACCACTTCCCGCCTGCCATATAGCAAAATGACGGCCGGAAAGTGGTTTCATTATCCTGACTGGGTGTCATATGAGGTCCAGCAGGATAAGCCCCATCTCCTCGATCTAGGTAAAGAGCCTATGACGTAGGCTCTTTACCATGTAATCAGCTGTGTCCAATCACAGCTGATCACAGTGTAAACAGGAAGAGCCGTTTATAGGCTTTTCCTCCACTCGCACTGACAGGCGCTAGTAGAGGAGAGCCGATCGGCTGTTCTCCTAAAAAGGAAGGGTCTGCGCTGATAATCAGCGCATTGATTATTAGTACAGACCCATCGAGGATGCCCACTTCAGACCAACAGGGATGCCCACTTCAGACCATCAGGTGAGTCCACCAGGGGTGCCAATCAATGCCCATTAGGATGGCACTCTGTGCCCATCAATGACGCCTGCCAGTGCCCCCTGATCACTGCTGCCTATCAGTGCCACCCATCAGTATCCATCAGTGCCATCTATAAGTGCCCATCAATGCCACCTATGAGTGCCCATCAATGCCACCTATCAGTGCCCATCAGAGATGCATATCAGTGCCCATCAGTGCTGCATATAAGTGCTTGATCATCAGTGCCCATCAATGCCACCTCATCAGTGGCAATCAGTACTGCCTCATCAGTGCCCGTCAGTACAACCTCATCAGTGCTCATCAGCGAGGGAGAAAACTTACTTATTTACAAAGTTTTGTAAAAGAAACAAATTTTCGGTATATTTTTATTTGTAGCACAAAAAATAAAAACCCCAGTAGTGATCGAATAATTTTCCCACAAAAGAAAGCTCTATTTGTGTGAAAAAAAATAGTTTTTTGGGTACATCGTCACATGACCACGCAATTGTCATTCAAAATGCGACAGCGATGAAAGCTGAAAATTGGCCTAGGCAGGAAAGGGGGAAAGTGCCCCCTTAGTATTGAAGTGGTTAATGTATGATTTTTAACAGTATTTCTTTGGTAAGTCGTTGGGATGTTAATGCATGACCACAACCCTATTGTTGTAATGCATGATATGGGAAGATCTTTCAGCTCTAGTTCTAAATATCTGCATGAAATATGGTGGACTTTGTAGTCACATACAGTGGAATCTTATATGTTTGGTTGGCATTGTCCCCTGTATAATATAATATTCCCAATAACCGCTACTATATTATTGTCATATTTTTTACTGTTCTATTTAATAAATTACTCTTTTGTACTTTATATACTCTTTTACGTCCCTTTATATGTGCCTGTAAAGTCCACCATTAGTGGAACCCTCTTTTTCCGTATATAGTTTAAAAGTTTGGATGTGGCACAACCTCACAGCTGGCTGCTGACCTGCATTACCTGTATAATATAATGTAATTAAGATGCCGAGACAAGACTTCCAGTTCAGGCGCCTCACAGCGGCTCCGGCTGGGATTGCATTCAAAACCGGCCCCCATCTACCAGGCAAGTCCTCGGATCGTCTCCCCGAGCAGCACTGCCATATGGAGCGCTTCCTTATAATGGGCAGTTCTGGTCCCCAGCAAGCCGCAGCACCTGAGGCTCTCTCCACAGGCTCTCAGCAGCCCAAAATGGCCGACGACCCAGCCAGCCCTCACTGTCACAGCCCCTGCCTCTCTGGAGGAACAATACCGCAGAATAGCCCAGGCAGTGGCCACCCTGCTCTCCCCCACAATAACAGCAGCTGTGGATAAAGCTGTGAACGCTGGCATCGATCAGCTTAGAAGGGAGATCAGGGAGCAGGCAGGCAGGCTCAACGAGGCTGAGCACTGCATACCTGAGCTGGAAGAAGAGTCTCAGAGTCAGTGGTGGCTGGTGAAGTTTTAGGATGGGGGTGCCAGATCCCGCCCTTCCTTTTTGACCCCTCCCACTTGGTGAAAATGGGCATGGTTTCAGCAAAATAGTGGGTGTGGCTCTAAGGTGATGTGGTTGGCGTCTGAGATGAGCGAGAGATGGAGGGAGAGGGAGAGAGGGATGGAGGGACAGCAGACCCAGATCCTATACAACAATAGAAATATGTGTATTCTAGAAAATGTAACAATCAGCAGATAAAGATATTCCAAACACCTGGAGTTAGCACTTCAATCATCCGGGCACCATGGTTGCTATGGTGTCAGGATGATTGAAGCGCATTATTTCTATTATTACATTGTAATATAAAATGAAATCGTTCAACTCACCATAATGCAGAATCAGTGGGAGCCCTGAGCATGTCACTAGCCACATCGCCTGCCACCAGATGCCATCAGGTGCCCCTAGCGGAGTCAGTCCTTACATGCAGCCTGTGTCACATCAAATGCAGCCTGTGTCACATCAAATGCAGCCTGTGTCCTATAAAATGCAGCATGTGTCCCATAAAATGCAGCCTGTGTCCCAGAAAATGCAGCCTGTGACCCACAAAATGCAGCCTGTGTCCTATAAAATGCAGCATGTGTCCCATAAAATGCAGCCTGTGTCCCAGAAAATGCAGCCTGTGACCCACAAAATGCAGCCTTGCCTGTGTCACATCAAATGCAGCCTTGCCTGTGTCACATCAAATGCAGCCAGCCTGTGTCACATCGAACCACCCCTCCCCCTCGTTCTCCATGCAAATGCAGCCTTGCCTGTGTCCCATCGAACCCCCCCTCCCCCCCGTTCTCTGGGGGAGCACAGCGGTACTTACCTTGCTGTGTTGTCCTCTCTTGCAGTGTCTCCTTCCACAGGGGCGATAGAGGAGTCCGCTCCGGCTCATTAAACTTCCTGTTTTCTCTCTCTTGGGGCGCAACGGGAGAGAGAAAACAGAAAGTGACATCAAACTCAGATGTCAATCAAACAGCCCGGCCATAGTAATAGATACTACGAGCACCGGGCAGAAGCTACTCGGCACTTCGGAAAGAGCCGCAAGTCGGGATAAATGCCCGCAAATGAAGCGCCGCATCTGCAATCTCGTGATTGCATAGACATGGCTCTTCCCATAACTGCACTGTGTCTGGCGTCGCACTGTGTCCGGTGTCCAAACACAGTGCACTTATGGACCTTTTTTTGTATAATTTTTTTTTTTATTTTGTTTAAAAATTTTTTTTTTTTTTTTTACATTTTTTTGTGCCTGCTGGAGGGGGGCAGCGCCCATGCGCCCCCTATAGACGGGCCGCCACTGCTCAGAGTTCACAGGCAGCAGCCCACCAAACCTCTCTAGAAAAACTGGATGATTTGGAAAATCGATCCCGCCAAAATATTTTAAGGGTCATCGGCCTCCCTGAATCATACAACTCTTAATCCCTGTCAGAGCTATGCACAGTGCGCAACTCTGCAGCCCTTGGGATCACCGCACCCTGCGTCGTAAGAGGGCAAATTGTGTAGGTGCCCCTTCAAACGACAGATGCTCCCCTCGCCCTATCTAAACTACGCAGAGTGGGCATACTAAAATCTTTTCGCAATGCCAACTCCTTTATGCTGGACAGGCACAAGTTGCTGATTTTCTCTGACTATTCTCAGGAGGTGTCACGCAGTAGAAAAGCTTTCCAGCCCATCTGCTCAGCTTTGGACCTCAAGGGTGTGAAATTCGTATTTTGGCATACTATCAGAAACCATGAACCAGACTGAGACAGAAGTACAGTAAAATCACACTTGTTTATTAATAAAAATAAAAAGGTAAATAGAGTAAGCGTAGTCAAAGCATAGCCAGAGTCGAGTAACCGGATCGGGTAATCAGCCAAGCCAGAGTTCAGTAACCAGATTGGGTAATCAGCCAAGCCATAGTTCAGTAATCAGATAGGGTAATCAGCCAGGCCAGAAGTCAGTGATCCAAGTAGAGGAACAGCAAGCAGGATAAGGAGCCAGAAGGGATGTCAACAAAGCCAGTCTTTAAACAGGAGCGCAGGAGATGGTTTCTTGTGATGTGACCAAGGCGAAGGCAGGAATGAAGTGAGCTGGAGATCTTTAAGTAGGCGGGACTGACAAGCAGATCCACAACAGCTGGTTAACTGTGGAGAGAGATGAGAGTTGGCAATTAGCCGACAGCTGAGCTGCCAGCTCAGAGAAGGAAGGGCTGAGCCAGCCCTGACACATACCCAGCTTTCCTCCGACTCACTGACCAATCTGGAGAAACAAAACCCTTCTCTCACCCTGAGGAAGCTGGCACTTATCTTAAAACACATCTGCACATCCACAAGGAGATATCCCTAATGGAGACCAGCCATTACCCAGAGGGTCCCAGGGAGCAACGCAGCCCTCGCAAAGATCCTCCCAAGAGGTTCCATCACTCAGACACCTCTGGCTCGGCTAAGCACCGCTAACTCCCTAGGACACGAGGATCTCAGAGCTAGCTCACTTCTTGACCCAGCTGCTCTGGTACTTTGAGCCATCTGCCACCCGGCAGCAACCTTAGCTCACCCATTTGAGTTGACTCTATGGTCTGTTATATGCTTGTAAACAATGTTAGCTGTTATCTTTCTTTTTTTTTTCTTTTATATTCTATGCTCCCATTCATGTCACAGCCTTCCGGAGACATGTGGCCTGCACCACTATGTGACGACTCTGCCACATAGAGGTCCCTACAGTCCCTGACATGAACCTGCCAATGTCTGCCTGGTCGACACAACTCAGCATCTTGTCAACAGTGTCCTCTCCAGTAACACTGTCACACTGTTGGTGGCTACATGAGGAAGAAAGTGAAGTCCAGGCTTCCCTATAACTGTGAGTTTTTATTTGCTCTGACTTGATCTTTCCCTATACACTGTTCCTGAGTATTACACTCCACACCGTACCTCTCTCTTGCACACTGACTAGGGCCGTTTTCATTCCCTCCCACTCCTCCTGATGCCCAGTTCTAACCTCTGAGTCTCCCCCTCCCCAGCACCGGCCACCCAGTTTATCAACCCCCCATCATGCAAATTACATCCTGGAACATTAAAGGGGCTTCGCTCCCCACATAAATTAATGGCGGTACTGCAACATATAAAAAGGCTGGAAACTGACATCGCCCTCCTACAAGAGACACATCTTCCCTCGGAAGACTTCCTACGCATTCGCAATCTATGGGTGGGGAAAGTATTCAGCTTGACAACGAATAACGGTAAAGCAGAAGTCTTGATCCTTATCCATAAAAATCTCCCGTGTGAAGTAATATCCATAGCAAATGACATGGAAGGTCGTCTTCTGATCCTCCACATACGTATCGCGACCAGAGATTTCACGATCACAAACGTATATGTCCCCAACTCTCCCATCAAATCCTTCTTCCAGTCAGCCTCGTACATGCATCTACCTCTTGTGATTGGAGGTGATCTAAACTCTGTTATGGTAGCACAGGAAGACAAGTCCATGACAAAACCCCCAACCCACCCCCATTCACAATCTACAGTCACCCTGTTATTCTCTTTCACTGGTGCTCTCCAACTTATTGATCTCTGGCGACTAACACACCCCGAGGGTAGAGAATTCACTTTTTACTCACCCCCTCACCACAATTTGTCCAGAATCGACTATCTATTTTGCAACCCCGCTCTTTTGCCTCATAGGTCAGATACTTCTATTCATGAAATTTAAGATCATGCCCCTGCCACAGACTCAATACGAGACTACGGCTTACCACCCCTAGCTAAAACCTGGAGTTTCCCCCAATATTTATCCCATAACCCAGAACTCCAGAAAGTCCTATAAGAGACCTGGTCGGAGTATGAGTCGACAAACGCAGCTCACAGCACTTGCCCCAACCTATACTGGGATGCTGGCAAAGTTGTCTTGCAAGGTAGAATTATTGCATTTGTGGCCTCCTACAAAAGAAAAGTTTTAAAGCACGATCAAGAAACCGATAACCACCTCAGATACACCCAATCACTGCTCTCACAGAACAACTCCCCTGAGCTTCGAAAATCCTGGCAAGAAGCCAAGGCTGAATTCGATTTATGGGCGGAGGCCCAGGAACGAATATATCAAGCACATTTAGACTTACAATACCACAAATTCAACAATAAGCCAGGGAAATTGTTGGCGAGACTATGCAGGGGCACCCATACCCCCACCCATATATCAACGCTAAAAGACTCCCAGGGAAACATCTCCTCCGCCACCAACATTAGTCTGGTGTAGAACAATTCTACACCAAACTATACAGCCCAGACCCCACAGCCCAAGACTTTTTAGCCCAAATCCTTCTACCTGAAATTGACCCTACACTCCCCTCCAACCTTAATTCTTCCATAATGGAGCAGGAGATCCTTAAGACAATCTCCCAGTTAACAAACGGAAAGGCCCCAGGCCCGGACGTATACACCCCAGAATTCTACACAGTAATGGCTCACACCGTGGCCCCCTCACTAACAACAGTCTATCAGTATATCCTAAAAGGAGGCAACTACTTACCATTCGGACATCAAGCCCACATAAAATTAATAGCCAAGAAGGGCAAGGATCCCACAGAATCTGGCTCTTACAGACCAATAATTCTATTAAACCTGGACTCCAAAATTATTTCAAAAATCATGGCCAACAGACTGGCCAAAATGATGCCCACCATAATACACCCCACGCAGGCCGGCTTCACCCAGGGCCGCTCTGTGGCATCCAACATACAAAAAGTGCTTTACGGTCCTCGAATATGCAAAGACCAACCCCGACAGCGACATCGCAATAATCTCACTGGACACGGAAAAGGCCTTTGACAACATCAGTTTTACCTGGTTGCCAATGGTTCTAAAAAGTTTTGTTTTTTCTGGCCCATTCCTACACCTAATTTCTACAATGTACGTGGACCCCTCAGCAAACATTGTAGCAGCTGGACTCATTTCCAACTCGATAAAAATACTCAAAGACACCAGGCAAGGTTGCCCCCTCTCCCCGCTTTTCTTTAATCTGGCCTTAGAACCTCTCTCCCGCCACATTCTTTCCCACCCCTCCATGCAAGGAGTACACATTGGCCAACAAAATCTACGACTAGCACTCTTCGCGGACGTCATTCTCCTTTTCATGTCCAATCCGGCTTCAGATATGATAACTATAAAAGAACTTTATAAAAGAACTTTTCACATGTTTTAAGAGTTACTCGGGCCTCCATATACATTTTTCCAAAAGTGAAATTCTCCCCTTGCTACACACTAGTCTCCCCTCATGGACCAGTTCCTCTGTCTTCTCTGTTGCAAAATCCCACATCACCTACCTAGGTATTAACATTGTTTAAATACAGTTCAGCACATTGCAAGCTTATTTCCAAACAACCCAAAAACAAAAGCAAACAGTGGTAACCAGTTTAGACAGGTGGTATACAATGTGCACCTGCTTTAAATAAGTCACTTAGTGACAACGGCATACTTTGTACATCACTTACTCGGGCAAGTTCACTGTATCAAAGTTATGCTTGAGATTGCTATAAATATAGCTGCCTGTGCATTGTTCAGTATTTTGTGATTGCGCCCTGCACACAATCACTGGCTACCTAAAACAGGTCATACATTTAAATGTGTTAAATGTATGACCTGTTTTAAATGTATGACCTAATAAATAGAAAAAACAAACAGAACAAGTTGCAATAAATTAACAGATTCTTTTTATTGTTTTCTCAATGAGCAAGAACTTTTAGAAACTAGGTATAAACTAGTAACCATATATAATAAACCACACACAAATCCACATTTTTCTTAATGTGTAAATAACAGATATATTACTATAAATATATTCTTGAAAATATAATACTTACAAAACAGTCAATTGTAAACATAATATTGCTGAAATATTAATGTTGTGTCTAATTCAGCTCACATGGCAATATGACCATAATCAAATCCTTTCATATTAGACCACATGACACCAGCTCATTATCTTTTGTTTTCAAAACTGATGCCTAAACATGTATTTCTTGTCACTTCTTGCACATTGCAAGAGTTTTTTATTTTGTTTTCCAAAACTATAAAAAGATTGACAGCCCATGTCAAAATTGATTTTCACCAGATTTTATTAGATCAATGCTGCATCTATTCCTCGTGTCAGACCAGCACATTCCCATCATGCTGAAGACCCTTTCAACTGCTGCATTTGAGCATGGGATGCTAATGACAAATAAAACCACTTTCAAGAGGTTTGGCAGTTTTTCAGGTCCAGCCTTCATGAATATTGTCGACCATTTAAAATCGGTGTTGAGATCATCATCTGCTTCAGTACTGTTAGAAACTTTTTGAAAATGTGGAAAAACACAAGCATATTCTTCATAAAGGTCAGCTATTGAAACAGAGTCTAAATTCAGAGCTTCAACTGATGCCACCAGGTTATCAAACGTAAAGTTCTCCTTCAAATTTAAGCATCGAATTTTAGACAAATAGTTTTTGTCTGAAAAATCAAAGCACTGTTCTAAATACTGATCAGCATTTTGATAACATTTTAGGAATTCTGATTCTATTTTTTTGCTTGCAGATGAGGTAGTTTTTTCAAAGCTTTCCCAACTAGATATCCAAAAAAATGGTCTATCTGTCTTTGGATTAGTTTGCCTATGACTGATGTCATAATCTCATATGCATTAACTGCAATCAAGTCATTTCGCTCCTGTTTTAATATGGATGTCTGAAAAATAGGAAAGCAGTTGTGTAAAAACTGGAAATATAACTCAGGAACTGATGGCGGGTCCAGTTCTGTGGTCTGACTGTCTTCATCCACAATAAATTGCCATATTACTTTAGGTGTTTTGTCCTCACCAATACTTTGGAAGTAAGTTTTTACAGCTGGCCAGTTTTTTTAAAACTCTCTTGATTGCTGGATAAAGAGACAACTTGGGTTGAAATGTCTCCGGGGTTGCGATGTGCAGAAGCACATCCCTCCCCCCACCCTTTGGTGGGGGTGGGGCTTGGCCTCCTGCTCATCGGCGTCATGCTTGGACGCCGCAAACGACATTGTCATCGACGTTGATTTAACGTCTTTTTTCATCCTTAGTCACACACGAGATGGGTGGAGACCCACTGCTGATGGCTCCTTCACATGCAGCTGGGAATCCCCTTCCCACCTCTCTTGTGCAGATTGGCCAATCAGGCATGACGTTGACGGGCCCCTCCCTGGGAATGGGAGTATATAGTAGCCTTGGAGCAGCCGATGGTTCATTTGCTTGACTCAATCACACGGAAGCACACACTGATCCCACACACAGGTTACCCTCTTCGCTGGGAGATCAGCTATCCTCTTTTGGTATGTTTCTTTGTTTTTTTCTTCCCTCTACTTGGTTTTATTTCACATACATCCCATCATGTAGTCCCCTTGTGGGAACACATAGACATTTTGCCACATTATCTTTACACTTTTACACATTTAATTAATCCCTTTTTGACACATTTTTTCTAGGAACACTATGCATTTTTCGTGCACACATACTCTATTGGATTATGCTGTGACCACTATGGGCTCCGGGCGCTGTTCTCCGTCCTTGGAGGGTTCCACTGTCTCCACCCCAGGGGAGACATCATGCCTGTTAACCCCGTCTTCCTTGGCAGATACCGGACCTGGCCTTGAGGCTTTGTAGTAAGTATCCCAATCTATCTCCACCTTGTTGGGATATAATGCCTCTGTCCTCCCTTATTCTAAGGGCATTATCATTAACCCCTGTTCATTTCCTTCCCAGTATATTACTTCACAACACTCCTGATGAATGGCTGTAATGCCAGGAAACGCATTGAGTGACACTAGATGCCAACAGTTACTTGTCTCTATTACATGTTTTTTAATCGATTATACCATGTATATTTGCCATGTCTATTTTCTATCTGTATTGCAGCATATTTAGTGTAAGTCTTGTGACTACCTATTTGATACAAAATATCTGATATGTATTCTAGATCGTAATAAATAAATCATGTACTGTAACTTCATTTCTATGGTATTTTTTCCTGACATGGTGTTCCCTCATTTAAAGTCCTACAAGCTCTTCCTTTCTATCTGCCAAATCAGGAATGGAGGCCCCCATGTGTTTTATATAGTGTGTGTCAGATCACGTCCATTTACGTATACCAAATATTTGGGTGGAAAACACCCATTTACAGTGACCTGTCACACCTAACATACTTTATCAACTTCTGTTCATTGCCCTTATACTGGGCCATAACAGGTTCAGCAATTTGTTATTAGATTCATTCCCCATTTCCAATAGATTCCCATGCCATTATTTCCATATGTATTATCTTCGACCCATTATCCTTTCCAGACAACTTTTCAACCCCTTGTCCGGTTCAGCTTGGGTTTGAGGGGAGTCGGGTGTTTTCTCTGTCTCCGGGGTTGCGATGTGCAGCAGCCCACCCCTCCCCCCACCCTTTGGTGGGGGCGGGGCTTGGCCTCCTGCTCATCGGCGTCATGCTTCGACACTACAAACAGCGGTGTCATCGCCGTTGATTTAACGTCTTTTTCCATCCTTAGCCATGCACGAGATGGGTGGAGACCCACTGCTGATGGCTCCTCCACATGCAGCTGGGAATCCCCTCCCCACCTCTCTTGTGCAGATTGGCCAATCAGGCATGACGTTGACGGGGCCCCTCCCTGGGAATGGGAGTATACAGTAGCCTTGGAGCAGCCGATGGTCCATTTGCTTGACTCAATCACAAGGAAGCACACACTGATCCCACACACAGGTTACCCTCTTCGCTGGGAGATCAGCCATCCTCTTTTGGTATGTTTCTTTGTTTTTTTCTTCCCTCTACTTGGTTTTATTTCACATACACCGCCTCATGTAGTCCCCTTGTGGGAACACAGACATTTTGCCACATTATCTTTACACTTTTACACATTTAATTAATCCCTTTTTGATACATTTTTTCTAGGAACACTATGCACTTTTCATGCATACATAGTCTATTGGATCATGCTGTAACCACTGTGTTGGGTTCCAGGCACTGTTCTCCATCCTTGGAGGGTTCCCCTGTCTCAACCCCAGGGGAGACATCGTACCTGTTACCCCCGTCTTCCTTGGCAGATACTGGACCTGGCCTTGAGGCTGTGTAGTAAGTATCCCAATCTATCTCCACCTTGTTGGGATATAATCCCTCTGTCCTCCCTTATTCTAAGGGTATTATCATTAACCCCTGTTCATTTCCTTCCCAGTATATTACTTCACAACACTCCTGATGAATGGCCTGATGAATGGCTTTGCAGGAACACAGGATCACAACCTTCCCTTCTCACAGAACGGCGATCTGCCTTGTTTACATAGGTAGATCGCCATTCTGCCTGTGTCTTGAACAATCAGCGGGTCCTGGCGGACCCACTGATTGGCTCCCGCTGTGTCCAATTACAGCGGGAGCAGGTCACCGGCGGCACGTGTGCGCTCCAGAGAAGTGCAGGATCATGTACAGCAGGGGTCTCCAAACTATGGTCCTCCAGTTGTTCAGGAACTATAATTCCGATCATACCTAGACATGTCTGTGAATGTCAGAATTTTACAATGCCTCATATATATTTATATATATATAAAATATG
Organism: Aquarana catesbeiana; assembly: GCF_042186555.1. Lineage (NCBI taxonomy): Eukaryota > Metazoa > Chordata > Amphibia > Anura > Ranidae > Aquarana > Aquarana catesbeiana. The sequence goes on along the minus strand of NC_133328.1, from coordinate 412,595,772 downwards.
GTCGGTAAGCGGTTAAGCATCATTGAAATCATTGCTCCTGTAAAAAATAATTAAAAAAAAATTTTTTTTGCATTGATACATGTCCCCCAGGGCTGTACCCAGGCCCTTTTTTATGGCCAATAACTTGCATATATGCCTTCAAATGGGCACTTTGATTTTTCAAGTTCAGGTCCTATAGACTTTAATAGGGTTCACGGTTTGGGTCCGAACGTTTGTGATGTTTGAGAGTTCTGGCGCGAACAGAACTGAAACGGCAGTGTTCAACCAAACTCTAACTCCAAATTTTACCTGTTCAAAAACAAAAAGGGAGCATTAGCCCCATCTTGAATCTAAAGGTCTTCATTAGAAATTTTGCATGGAAACCACCAGGTCTGTCATAGCCTCCCTTCATCAACGAGGCAGGTGGTTGATTTCTGAATTATTTAGGGTTTTTTCTTTAGCAGCTTATACTGTATCAGGTATGTACAGCAAGATAAGAAGATTACTCTAATTAACTCCATTATAACTCCAAATCTGCCCAATTACATTAAGGACTGAAATATGTTGTGCATTCCCCATGACCTCATTCGTCATGTCATATGGAACAGTCAGATGTATCATGTTAGATAATGCCTCAACGGCCTCAATTGACATTAATGCTATATTTCAAAAGATAGCATCAGGCAAAGTTCCAGCAAGAATGACTAGCCCGGTCAAGGCCTGGACTTGAAGCTGAGACCTCTGTTGTGTCTCGCAATGCCTCTTCTCTCTGAGCTACCTGAGATGCTGGATAGCACCTGCCTGATCCATTGGACAACCCTGGACAAACATTAGAGGCTTTCTGAATCAATGTCGACTGCACTTCCAGATGCAACCTTACCGATTTGCAACCCCACGCTCCAAGACAGCCTTTATTTTATCTTTTCTGATTGATGAGGTCATTGCATGGGCTTCTCCATACTTGGAGCAAGACCATACTGTTCTAGGAAATTTTGAGGGGTTTTGTGGCAACCATGGGTTTATTTTTAATGATCCGAATCGCAGCGCAACTGCTGAAGCTGTTTTACTGAACTTGCACCAAGGGAAACGTCCTGTTGGTGAATATGATGCGGAATTTCATTGATGGGTACCTAAAACAACTTGGAACGACAGTGCAGAGTGTTTTTACTTTAGAAAAGGACTTTTTGAGGATATACAGTAAAAGATAAGCTATCCAGAATAGATACACCAAATGGTCTTGATGACTTTATCAAAATGAGCATTAAGATCGTTAGACGATTTATGGAGAGACGAATTGAGAAACAAAGATCAGTTGGCTTTAATTCCTCTTTTAATCTTTAACCAATGGCTAAACTGTTTACTAACTCTGAACCTGAACCTATGCAGATTGGATCTTTCAGCTTTGCTGAAAAGAGACACAGACGTGAACTGAATCTTTGCTTTTATTGAGGTCAGTCAGGCCATTTCTTCCTCAGGTGTCAAAATAAATCATGACAAACAATTGCAGTGGCCAGTCAAAGAGAACTGAACAATAACTTCAAAATTAATCACTGCACTAACATTAATAAAGCAGTTGACATAAATTGTATGGTGACAATCAAAAGCATAAAGGTTAAATATGTGCAGCACTAGAAGCATCAAATTATAAAAAAAAGAGTCCATAGTGTTGAAACAGAAACTTTTGATATGCCTGTTTTTATTCCTCAAAATGTGAGTACCCTGGCTTTTTATAAGAAATAAACTTACCTTGGTTTTAAATACTACACCATGAGGAGTTGCTTTCTTGTATTCTACGCATGTACCTATGAATTACCATTGAGTGGGACTACAAGATCCAGCCTTCTATGATCCAATTGAAGTGGTTCTGTGGCGCTGTGGATATATCATGCTTGTTTGACCACCTGTAATTCAGTGGTCCATTTTCTTTGGTAAGAGGTCTGGTGTGTTGATGTTCGGTGGAGGATAACCTCATGTTCACCTTATTGTATCTCTGTCTGCACCGTGGGGGGTTCCAGTATTTCCCCTGAACAAAGACTATGGGCTCTTATTTTATAATTTGATGCTTCTAGAGCTGCATATATTTAACCTTTAGTCAAAGAGAATTGTCCACACCTAGGGAACAAGGGGGATCCATTACACAACCCTTGACTTCCCTAACACAAGGAGAGAAGGAGATTGTCTGTCATCACCTGCATATTATTTTAAGCATCCCTCTTAAAGAGAAAGACCAGTAATCCTTTACCACAGCAATGCTGGATTCCAGGGCTGGTGGTAACTTTATGGATTTGAAGTTTGCTGAAGAAAATTACATCACCCAAATACCTAAACCATCCCCAGTACATATGGAGACAGTGGATGGCTCTCTACTCACCTCCAGATTAATCACTCATGAGACTGTTCCTCTGCAGTTAAGTATTGAGCCTGGACACCAAGAGTTATTATCTTTTAATCTGATTTCTTCTCCGCAATTTCCTGTTATTTTAGGAATACCATGGCTATCAGTTCATACCCCACTATTGACTGGCAAGCCAGAAACCTTGCCTTTTCTTCTGAACATTGTCAGTTACACTATCGAAAGAACGACATCTCATCCGTAGGGATGAGCTTGATGTTCGACTCGAACATAGGTTAGACTCGAACATCAGGTGTTCACTCGTTTGCGGAACAGTGGACATTATGGGGCGTTCACGGCAAATTCGAGCGCCGCGGAATGCCCCATAATGCACTTGCGACATCGCAGTGCATTGCTGTATGATGCTTGGCCAAAGAATGCACCTGACCTGCATGCTTTGGTCAATCACAGCACCCTCTGCTAAGAGAGCCATAATTGGCCAAAGGCAGGGTGCCTTTGGCCAATCATGGCTAAGGGGGACTAAGTCCACGCCCCACACTATATAAGGCAGCTTACACGGTGGCCCTGTGTAGTGTTGTTGGCGTGGACAGAGAGATAGCTTGAGTTACATTATGCACAGGCAGGTTATTCAGTTAGTCGCAGTGTATTTGATATATATATATATACAGTCAGTCTAATATATATATATAAATATATATGTGTGTGTATATATATATATATATATATATATATATATATATATATATATATATATATATATACACACACACACACACACATATACACTCTGAATCCAGTGTAACCTATATCTATATATCTACAATGCATTCTGTGGTGTACTGTTTTTACTACACTTCTGGTGGTATACACAGTACACAATACAGTGCAGCCATAGTACAGTTGCTAATACAGTGCAGGTGGTGTACACAGTATCTAATACAGTGTGTACAGTTTCTACTACACTTCCGGTGGTGTACACAGTACACAATACAGTGCAGCCGTAGTACAGTTGCTAATACAGTGCAGGCAGTGTACACAGTATCTAATACAGTGTGTACAGTGTCTACTACACTTCTGGTGGTGTACACAGTATAAAATACAGTGCAGCCGTTGTACAGTTTCTAATACAGTGCAGGTGGTGTACACAGTATCTAATACAGTGTGTAGCAACAAATATTAATCAGAAATACTAAGTAGTCCCGATCAAAGTGCTCAAATGGAACAAATTCACTGCACTTTCAGCAGCTATTATATTGAAAAACGGGAAACAAAAAAAGATGCTTAATTTAAAATCAAACATTAACAGCGCTTCTTGTAAGTAAAAAAATATATACAATGATAACTTCTAGTGCATTAATCAGACAGTCACCGGTCAGTAGGGATGAGCTTCGAGTTCGAGTCGAACTCATGTTCAACTCGAACATTGGCTGTTCGCAAGTTCACCGAACAGCGAACAATTTGGGGTGTTCGCGGCAAATTCGAATGCCGCGGAACACCCTTTAAAAGTCTATGGGAGAAATCAAAAGTGCTAATTTTAAAGGCTAATATGCAAGTTATTGTCATAAAAAGTGTTTGGGGACCTGGGTCCTGCCCCAGGGGACATGGATCAATGCAAAAAAAAGTTTTAAAAACGGCCGTTTTTTCAGGAGCAGTGATTTTAATAATGCTTAAAGTCAATCAATAAAAGTGTAATATCCCTTTAAATTTCGTACCTGGGGGGTGTCTATAGTGTGCCTGTAAAGGGGCGCATGTTTCCTGTGTTTAGAACAGTCTGACAGCAAAATGACATTTTGAAGGAAAAAACTCATTTAAAACTACTCGCGGCTATTGCATTGCCGACAATACACATAGAAGTTCATTGATAAAAACGGCATGGGAATTCCCCAAAGGGGAACCCCGAACCAAAATTTAAAAAAAAAATGACGTGGGAGTCCCCCTAAATTCCATACCAGGCCCTTCAGGTCTGGTATGGATATTAAGGGGAACCCCGGCCAAAATTTAAAAAAAAAAATGACGTGGGGTTCCCCCTAAATTCCATACCAGACCCTTCAGGTCTGGTATGGATTTTAAGGGGAACCCCGCGCCAAAAAAAAAAAAAAAAACGGCGTGGGGTCCCCCCAAAAATCCATACCAGACCCTTATCCGAGCACGCAACCTGGCAGGCCGCAGGAAAAGAGGGGGGGACGAGAGTGCGGCCCCCCCTCCCTCCTGAACCGTACCAGGCCACATGCCCTCAACATTGGGAGGGTGCTTTGGGGTAGCCCCCCAAAACACCTTGTCCCCATGTTGATGAGGACAAGGGCCTCATCCCCACAACCCTGGCCGGTGGTTGTAGGGGTCTGCGGGCGGAGGGCTTATCGGAATCTGGAAGCCCCCTTTAACAAGGTGACCCCCAGATCCCGGCCCCCCCCCTGTGTGAAATGGTAAGGGGGTACATAAGTACCCCTACCATTTCACGAAGAAAGTGTCAAAAATGTTAAAAATGACAAGAGACAGTTTTTGACAATTCCTTTATTTAAATGCTTCTTCTTTCTTCTATCTTCCTTCATCTTCTGGTTCTTCTGGTTCTTCTGGCTCTTCTGGTTCTTCCTCCGGCGTTCTCGTCCAGCATCTCCTCCGCGGCGTCTTCTATCTTCTTCTCCTCGGGCCGCTCCGCACCCATGGCATGGGGGGAGGCTCCCGCTCTTCTCTTCTTCTTTTCTTCTCTTCTTCTCTTCTTCTTTTCTTCTTTTCTTCTCCGGGCCGCTCCACAATCCATGCTGGCATGGAGGGAGGCTCCCGCTGTGTGACGGCGCTCCTCGTCTGACAGTTCTTAAATAACGGGGGGGTGGGGCCACCCGGTGACCCCGCCCCCCTCTGACGCACGGTGACTTGACGGGACTTCCCTGTGACGTCACGGGGAATGCCACAGGGAAGTCCCGTCAAGTCACCGTGCGTCAGAGGGGGGCGGGGTCACCGGGTGGCCCCGCCCCCCCCCGTTATTTAAGAACTGTCAGACGAGGAGCGCCGTCACACAGCGGGAGCCTCCCTCCATGCCAGCATGGATTGCGGAGCGGCCCGGAGAAGAAAAGAAGAAAAGAAGAAGAGAAGAAGAGAAGAAAAGAAGAAGAGAAGAGCGGGAGCCTCCCCCCCATGCCATGGGTGCGGAGCGGCCCGAGGAGAAGAAGACAGAAGACGCCGCGGAGGAGATGCTGGACGAGAACGCCGGAGGAAGAACCAGAAGAGCCAGAAGAACCAGAAGAACCAGAAGATGAAGGAAGATAGAAGAAAGAAGAAGCATTTAAATAAAGGAATTGTCAAAAACTGTCTCTTGTCATTTTTAACATTTTTGACACTTTCTTCGTGAAATGGTAGGGGTACTTATGTACCCCCTTACCATTTCACACAGGGGGGGGCCGGGATCTGGGGGTCACCTTGTTAAAGGGGGCTTCCAGATTCCGATAAGCCCCCCGCCCGCAGACCCCCACAACCACCGGCCAGGGTTGTGGGGATGAGGCCCTTGTCCTCATCAACATGGGGACAAGGTGTTTTGGGGGGCTACCCCAAAGCACCCTCCCAATGTTGAGGGCATGTGGCCTGGTACGGTTCAGGAGGGAGGGGGGCCGCACTCTCGTCCCCCCTCTTTTCCTGCGGCCTGCCAGGTTGCGTGCTCGGATAAGGGTCTGGTATGGATTTTTGGGGGGACCCCACGCTGTTTTTTTTTTTTTTTTTTTGGCGCGGGGTTCCCCTTAAAATCCATACCAGACCTGAAGGGTCTGGTATGGAATTTAGGGGGAACCCCACGTCATTTTTTTTTTAAAATTTTGGCCGGGGTTCCCCTTAATATCCATACCAGACCTGAAGGGCCTGGTATGGAATTTAGGAGGACTCCCACGTCATTTTTTTTTTTTAATTTTGGTTCGGGGTTCCCCTTTGGGGAATTCCCATGCCGTTTTTATTAATGAACTTCTATGTGTATTGTCGGCAATGCAATAGCCGCGAGTAGTTTTAAATGAGTTTTTTCCTTCAAAATGTCATTTTGCTGTCAGACTGTTCTAAACACAGGAAACATGCGCCCCTTTACAGGCATACTATAGACACCCCCCAGGTACGAAATTTAAAGGGATATTACACTTTTATTGTTTGACTTTAAGCATTATTAAAATCACTGCTCCTGAAAAAACGGCCGTTTTTAAAACTTTTTTTTGCATTGATCCATGTCCCCTGGGGCAGGACCCAGGTCCCCAAACACTTTTTATGACAATAACTTTCATATAAGCCTTTAAAATTAGCACTTTTGATTATTCATGTTCGTGTCCCATAGACTTTAACGGTGTTCGCATGTTCGAACGAACTTTTTTCCTGTTCGCATGTTCTGGTGCGAACCGAACAGGGGGGTGTTCGGCTCATCCCTACCGGTCAGGTGTAACATGCTCATGAAACAAGGGATCCACCTCAAATCATACATCAATCCATCTCATCCCTTATTAGGATAGACATAGAGAAATAAAATCAGTCCTATCCTCCTAATGTCAGTTCAATATAATGCTTGCATTGAAGACAGGTAAGTAACAAAAATTCTCTGATCCACCAGTGCAGAAAAGCTTTCAGCTGCTACACCTCCACCAGTCCACCTCGTGCTCACCCCTTTGGATATGTGCTTACTAGAGGGGATTTATAACAGAGCCTGCTAAAATCCTTTGCAGCATATGCCAGCAGCTCTTTTGTTGATCACCACAGCTCTCCATGTTAGGCACGATATGGAACCGATGTTTGTTATCATAACCCTGGATCCTGTGCCTTCACCTGTTTCCCAACATCTTCTAATGGCGTTGCCATAGTATGTTCTCACAGGGTTACCATCCGTCCCTCGGTCATCTGGTCAGAAAAAAACAAACAAATGTTTTGCTGATACAAATCTAGCAGAGCTGCGGGAGGAGGGGTGAGGGGGGCCAGGAAAGAGCACAGGGGTGGTGAAAAGCATGGGGGTGAGGCAGAGAGCAGCAGGGCAGAGGGGGGCGAGAGCGCGGGGGAGAGCACTTGGGGAGTGAAGAGCATGGAGGGGGGAGAGCACTGAGGGAGCTGGAGAGCTCTAGGGGGCAGAGAGCACTGGCGGGGCCGAGAGCCTTGTGGAGGCAGAGAGCACAGGGGGGTGGTGGAGAGCACAGGGAGCCAGAGATTACTGGATGGCAGAAGAGCACAGGGAGGGTTGAGGGCGGAGAGCACCAGGGGAGACGAAGGGCACTGGGGGGGAGCTGGAGATCACTGGGGGAGCTGGAGATCACCGGGGGAGCTGGGGAGCACTAGGGGAGAGCTGGAGAGCACTGGGGGGGAGCTAGAGAACACTGGAGGGAGACCTGGAGAGCCATGGGGGGGAGCTGGAGAGCAGTGGGGGAGCTGGAGATCACCGGGGGAGCTGGAGAGCACTAGGGGAGAGCTGAAGAACACTGGGGGGGACCTAGAGAACACTGGAGGGAGACCTGGAGAGCCATGGGGGGAGCTGGAGAGCAGTGGAGGGGAACTGGACAACACAGTGGGGTGTAAAGCATGGGGGGGCAGGGAGCACAGGGGGAGCTGAAGAGCACAGAGGGGTTGAGAGCCCAGGGGGAGCCAAATAGCATTGTGGGGGCTGGAGAGCACTGTGGGGGGGGATCTGGAGAGCACGGTGGGGTGGAGAGGAGAGCACTGGGGGGAGCCAGGAAGCATGGGGGGGGCGGAGTGCACAGGGGGTGGAGAGCACTGGGGGGAGGGAGAAATGGGAGGGGCCAGGGAGAACAGAGGGAGCCGGAGAGCACGGGGGGGGGGCTGGAGAACACTGGTGGGAGCTTGAGAGCACTGGGGGGGACTTTTTTTATATTTTTAATTTTGCTTTTAAAAATACAACTTATCAATTCATTATTATACAGCTTTGTATTCCAATGTGTCATAGATAAAAACTGTACAACTACAATACATTTCACTCCACGGTCTAACATGTATAGCCCTCCACCCTAAAAAAAAAAAAAAAAAAAAAGAAGAAGAAGAAAAAAGAGAGAGAAAAAAAAAACTCCTCAACTCTCTCCTCCCTTACACTCAATTTGTTTAAATGAAAATTGATCAATTACGCTCTACTCTTCCTATTACCCTTCATTCTACCATACCCCCCTAACCTCTTATATATCAGTGCATATAATCCAATCTTAATCCTTATCCCATGGTCTCCATTTCCTTTTCCAAAAAAAAAAAAAAAAAAAAAGGATTAAAAAATTTGTGTATGAGGCCATTATTGGCCATATTATCACCAAAAAAAAAACCCTTGAAAAAGCCCTTATCAGCCACACTATCCCCCCCCCCCCCCCCCCGGAAAACAAAAGAGTAGGGGGCTACTAGTAACCACCTTCTCATTTAACCTTTTGTGAGAAAAAAAATTAAATTATAATATGCATACACACTTGTATGAGGCCATTATTGCCCATATTATCACCAAAAAAACCCTTGTAGAGACCCTTATTGGCCACACTATCCCCCCCAAAAAATGTGCATAAGGCCATTATTGGCCATACTATCACCCAAAAACTCTTATAAGAGGCCCTTATTGGCCTCCACCTCCTAGGTTACTGTTTCTTCATTTCTATATCTCATTCCCGCCTATTAACCCTTACCCTCCCACCCCATTCCTATCCTCAACACTTCATCCTACCCTCAATATAAAAGTATTGGGCCTTCATCACTTACTACCGTCTCCATATACGTGCTCAAATACACATGCTCCCACATTCCCATACACCAAACAAAAAAGGGGCCGGGGGAGGACACAGGGTGAGGGAGGGAGGGAGGGAGGAGAGGAAAAAAAAAGAATTCCTAAGTAAATAGTGTCAGTATTCAAAATATTCAAAATTCCACTTCTGTATCAACCTCCTAGGCAAAGGCCCTGGGAACTACACCACTCTTTATTCTCACCTACTTCATGGTACTTCCCTCCTAACCTATCTCTGTGGTATAATGTACCCAACCTGCCCATATGTTTTCAAATTTCCCTTGTTGGCTCTTCACTACATGGACCCATCTTTCGGCTTCCATTATTAAATTAACCTCCTTCTTCCAGTCCAATAGAGTAGGGCAGCAGGTAGCAGGTCTGTTACCAGAATTTTGGTATCACTAATTTAGCTGCGTTCAGTAAATGCGGGGTAATGCTTTTCCTATAGGCTTTAATAGACCCAGGCATCCCATGGAATAAAAAGTGTAAGGGTGTAAATTCCATGGGTCTGAGAGTCAATTTCTCAATCCAATTGACTCCCAGAATGGTTCAATCATGGGGCACATCCACCACAGATGGAGGAATGTGCCTTTCTGTCCACAGGCTCTCCAGCACTGGTTGTCTACTGCTGGGTACATCTGGGATAATTTAACTGGATACCATCTTGTGATAAATTTGTATGTCATGTCCTGCACATGTGAACTTATGGATGTGGAATAGGTTGATTTAATCATTTTTTTAATTTGTGTGATTGTCAATACCTGGTCTAATTCCCTTTCCCATTCTCTAACAAAATAGGGAACTGTTACGTCTTGCTGACTAAGGATCAATCTATACATTTGTGACAGCAGATGTCTAGCATCTGACAGTTGTACACACTGCTTTTCAAATGTAGTAAGTGAATTTAAGGATCTTAATAGAGGTTTTATTTTGTTAAAAAAAGCTCGCTATTTGATGGTATTTCCATTCCACTATAGGTATGTTCTCTAAGCTTGACACCAGCTCCAGTAAAGTTGACAGGACTCCATGCGGGGCGAACTTGCCACACGTGGTATCTCCATCCTGGCCCCATACCCCCAGATATCCCATCTCCTCCCCCGGAGGGAACCAAAGGAATCCCTCCAGTGGAGCCAGAGGGGACATCTGAGGGGCATATTTACCTGTCTTGTTCAATTTATCCCATACTAACAAGGAATTCCGGGTCAGTGGTGATGTCCACTTTGAGAGCCCTCTTAGTGTACTCGGGATCCAAGGGGCACCCGCTAGGTTCCTCCCTGCCATTATCTTTTCTAATGGAACCCATAATTTATTCTGGGAGTCATGGCACCAATTCAGAATCCGGACTAGAGCCATGGCCCTATAATACAATGATATATCTGGTAATCCCATTTCCCCTTCTGCTTTACTTCTGCGCAGGATGTCATAGGCCAACCTTGGCCGTTTATCGTTCCACACAAATGCCACGGAAGATTTTTGTATTTGTTTGAAAAAGGTCTCTGGTCATGTAATCGGTATCGTGTGAAATATATAAATTATTCTGGGTAATATATTAATTTTTATAGAGCTTATTCTCCCAAACCATGTCAAATACTGGCCCTTCCACTTCTTCATATCCCCTATTATCCCTGTCAATAGGAAACCATAGTTAAGATCGTATAGCAGTTTTTGATTTGCATTAATGTGTACGCCCAAGTAGACCAGGGAATCTTTATTCCAAATAAACGGGTATAAATGTTGCAATGACCTTGCCAGTATTAAAGGGACATGGCTAGGTAGGAGAATGGATTTTTCAAAATTAATCTTAAAGTTGGATAGGTTACCAAACCTATGCACTTCCAACATGAGTGCTGGTAAGGATGTCTGTGGGGCAGAGAGATAGAAGAGTAGATCGTCCGCATAAACTGATACTTTATGCTCGTCAGATCCAATACATGTCAATAATATCTCTCTATTTCTTCTAATCTTACAGAAGAAGGGCTCCAATATCATAGCAAATATTAACGGGGATAAGGGGCACCCCTGCCTCGTGCCGTTTCGTATATTATAATATTCTGATAGTGTACTGTTCACCTTGACCCTTGCTCTTGACCCTTGCTCTTGGGTCCGTATACAAGGCCCTTATCCATGCCTTCATGCGTCTTTGATGTATTCTCGTATCTCCTCCCTACGCTGTCTCTCCATATACCCTGATTGCGGTTGTTGTAATATTATGTAATGCCTCATAGAATCTATTAAATTCTGTCGCTATAGCCTGAGTTTCAACTATCTTTTGATCCTGCACTAATAGGTTATGAACATGCCTGGATTCCTGTTGATTTTTAAGTTGTCTGGCCAATAACCGCCCACATTTGTTCCCCTGTTCGTAAAACCGATTTGCAAAATTTTTGATTTTATTTTTAACTCTGCGATCCAAGCACTGTGAGAGATTGGATTGCAAGTTCTCTAATTGCTGAATATCTACGGGGTCAAGGTTTTTTTATGTTTCATCTCCAAAACGCTAATTTTCTCCAATAAGTCCCCTCTTTCTTTCTTCCTTTATTTCTTTTTTAATATAAGAACCATATGCTATCAACTCCCCTCTGATAACTGTTTTGTGGGCTTCCCACAAAGCTTGTTCTGACAACCCCCCCCCCCCCCCCCCGACACATTTATTTCAAAGTATGCTTTTATTTTAAGGAATAGTTCCTGCACTATATTTTTATTATCTAGTAATGATTCATTTAGCCACCATGTCCGCTCTATATGACCTGCTCGGATCGAATAAAGGGTCAAAGTTACAGGGGGTCCCCTACTTACAAACATCCGACTTACAAACGACTCCTACTTACAAACGGAAGGAGACAACAGGAAGTGAGAGGAAATCTACCCCTAGGAAGGGAAATTCACTCCTGTAAGAGCTATTATGGGGAAAAGGTACCTCTGCTGATCCTTTATCACCAAGGCTTGTTTCTACAACAGCCCAAAATTTTCAAAATCCAATTGTCATTGGGACAGAAAGTGAGGTGAAATCTTCTGAACAGGGGCACACACAGCAAAACAAATGTTACAGGGGTGTTAACCCTTCCCTATGTTATCCAAAAAGCTTAAAAATAGATTTTTTGGCTGGAGCTACACTTAAAAAATGTACCCGTTCTGACTTACAAACAGATTCAACTTAAGAACAAACCTTCAGACCCTATCTTGTTTGTAACCCGGGGACCCCCTGTATAGGGGCGTGGTCTGAAATAGTTATGGATTCGATCATACAATTATGGACCTTCTCCAAATAAAATTGGTCTACCAAAAATAAATCAAGGCGGGAGTACATGCCGTGTGTTTTAGAGTAGTAACTGTAAACTTTTACTCCTGTATGCGTCACCCACCAGCTATCTACCAGATGTTGAGAGCGTAGAAGTTGCTTTACGTGTTTAAAGGCGCTAAAGGACAGTGAAGTTCTACCTGTTGATGTATCCACACTTGGATCTAATGTGAGGTTAAAATCCCCGTCCAAAATCAGACACCCTTGCCTTAATTTTGCCAACATCCTTAAAGTTTTAGCAAGGAAATGAACTGTCCCCTCATTAGGTGCGTAAATCGAGGTGAACGTACAGCATTGGCCATGCAGTGTACCTTTCACAAATAAAAAACGTCCCTCCAGGTCTATCTGCAGGGACCCCAATTTCCATGGGCCGATTTCCTGAAGGCGATTGTAACCCCCCTTGCTCTTGCAATAGGTGACACTGCATGGTACCATTGATTAAATACATATTGAGGTATGCTGGGTATGGACCCTTCCATGAAATACGTCTCTTGTAAAAAGACCACGTCAGCTGTATGGTGACGCAGTTTCAACCAGAGGCAACACCTTTTATGCGGTGAACGCATCCCCCTTACATTATATGATACAATTTTTTTTTTTTTTTTTTTTTCCACAAAAAAGAGTTTATTGAGAAGTTATCACAATTACATATATAGACAGTTGAACAGATTTTGACAGGTGCTCCATGACATTTTATACAATAATGATACAAAAAGTATAACTGTCACTGATGTCATGGGGAGTACAAACATATGGTAGGAAAATAAGAATGCATGAAAGGAGAACCCGCTAGGTACATTGCTACGAGACATTATTTGCATACAAGTCTTATAGAAATCATGAGTACTTTGCGTGGTTTAAGTACAACAGAATCCGGAACATAGTAGGTGGGGGTATGAGACTTGTGTGGAACTAAAGCAGGAAGGTTTGTCTCTATTAGGTCTTGGACTGTGTCGTATTGTCACAGTCTGATATTGCGAGAAGGTTACGTAAGGGTTTGGGTAAGAAGGGAATATACTTTAGGTAATATGGGAGTGGTATAAAGGTTTAGAAGGGGAAGGTATGAGGATAGGGAAAAACAGAGGGAGGAAGGGGGAAAAGAGGGAGACGATAGGGGAAGGATGTAGATACAGTGTTAGGGTAAGAAAGGGGGGATAGGATAGGGGGTAGAAGGGCCGCCCCCCCCTCCCGGCCAGCCCGTCTCGTATTTAGGGGTTCCTGAGGATCTTCTTGCCTCCTAAGGGAGGGAAGATGTCAGATTGGGAAGAACGACTTGTAGCAATTAGTGGTTTTAAAATGTAACCAGCAGGCCCATATGTTGGTGAATTTTTGTATGCGATCTTGTGAGATATAGATCAATTCTTCCATCTCCTCAATTTTAGCAATCTTTGTCAACCATTCTCTGATTGTCGGGGGGCTGGTTGAGCGCCATTTGACAGGAATGCATAATCTGGCTGCGTTTACCATATGCATGGCCAGTGATCTATGGTAAGATCTTTTAGGTAGGGTTGTATGATGGAGGAGATATTGTGCTGGAGCGAAGTCCAGGGTGTAAGTAGTGACTCTTTGTATTATGTCGTGAACCTCCCTCCAAAAAACCTGAAGGATCGGACATTCCCACCATATGTGGATCATAGAGCCTACGTCACCATTACACCTCCAGCATGTATTTGGGATCGAGGGCGAGAATTTATGTATGCGAGATGGTGTTCTGTACCATTTGGTAAGTATTTTGTACCCATTCTCTTGGATAGCAACATTTAGTGAGCCTTTGTGGGTATGAATATATATGGTCTCCCAGTCTTCCTCAGTGAGGTCTAAGTGTAGGTCTTTGTGCCAGGATAAGTGAAGGGATTCAGTTTGAGAGTGGTGTGGTGTTTCTTGGAGGAGAGAATAGATGGTGGATATTAGGTGTCTTTGAGACGTGTTCTGGGTGCATAATGTTTCAAGTGGGGTTAGTTTTCTCGTCCATGTGTTATTGGAGGTAGTAGAAGAGAGAAAGTGTGTCAGCTGTCTATATGTCCAAAAAGGAAAGTTTCTTGTGAGGGATAAGGATTTGAGGTTTTCATATGTTCGTAGCCGGTCTGCGTGGAAGAAATGGTGAGCTTGGACTTCTTCATGTGGCCATTCTTGTTTTAAGAATGTGTTTGACAGCCCCGGGGGGAAATCTGGATTTCCCCTCAGGGAGGTCAAAGGCCCTGGTCGTGAAGATAATTGAGAGGTTGTCATGGCAGAGTTGAGGGCGAGCAGTGACGGGTAAATGAGAGGGTGTTTCTTGATTGGTTGTGTCCAGTGTTTGGATGAAATCCAGGGGAGGTAGTGTAAATGGCCAGTTACAAAGGAATTTTCCAGGGTCACCCAGGGTTTCCCTGATCTGGTAGTACACCAGTCCACTACTCTGGTTAAGTGGCAGGCTAAGTAATATTTGTAGAGATCTGGAAGTGCAATCCCACCTTTGGTCTTGCTAGAGGTCAGACGAGAGTATTTGATTCTTGGAGGGCTGCTCCTCCAGATAAAGGTCGTACATGCCTTTTTGTATGAATGAAAAAATGCAGGGGGTAAATGTATTGGGATGGTCTGCATTAAATATAGGAGGCGAGGGAGGACAATCATTTTAATCAAGGCCGAGCGTCCGAACCATGAAACGTTGAGCGTGGCCCACTCTTTTAGATCCGTCTGAATTTTCGAGAGAGCAGGGAGGAAATTCTGGTCATATAGGTCTGTAAGTTGTTTGGTAATTTGGATGCCTAGGTAAGTAATGGCGGTGTTTTTCCACTGAAAGGGAAAGGAGTCTTGGCAGTGAGTGACCACCTGTGGGGGAAGGGATATGTTCAGAGCGTGTGATTTAGGGTAATTTATCTTAAGATTCGATAAGACCCCAAAGTGGTTGATGTCTTTCAATAAGTTGGGTAGGGTGATGTGAGGTGATTGGAGTGTTAGCAGGATATCGTCTGCGAAAGCTGCTACCTTAAATTCCCTCCGATTTATAGTTATTCCCTGGATGTCCGTGTTCGCACGTAGTCTATTTAGGAGGGGCTCCAAAGATAATACAAAAATAAGAGGGGACAAAGGACACCCCTGACGGGTACCATTGGTTATTGGGAAGGCGTTTGACAGGAGGCCGTTTGCTTTTACTTTTGCCGAGGGATTGTCGTATAGAGCGGTGATGTAGTTATACATGCGGGGTGGTAGACCAATGCCCTCCAGCACTGCGCGCATATAATCCCAAGCCACCCTGTCAAACGCCTTCTCGGCATCGAGAGATAGTAGGAATCCCTCCGTTCCCGAGGAGGAAAGCCAGTGGTGTATGTTTAAGGTGCGGATGGTGTTCTCTCTGGCCTCCCGTCCCGGGACAAAACCCACCTGGTCTGCTGAGATCAGGCCAGGAATCAGGGGTAATAGTCTATTTGCTAGAATTTTTGCATACAGTTTGATATCCACATTGAGTAATGAGATGGGTCTGTAATTGGCCGCCAGGGATGGATCCTTATCTGCTTTTGGTATGACTGCTATATGGGCTTCAAGCATATTGCCTGGTGAGGTGGAAGGGGCCGCTAGGGAATTGAAGGCCTTGAGCATTTGCGGTGAGAGCGTTTCTAGGAAGCTTTTGTAGTAAATTAGTGGTAGACCGTCTGGGCCTGGGCTCTTGCCTACTTTCATTTGTTTTATTGCCAAACCCAACTCCTCTATGGTCATGTGTCCTTCTAAATTAGCGGCTTGTTGTGGGGTTATCGGTTTAGGGCAGTATTGGGTTAGAAAGTCATGTATTTGAGATTGGCGAGGAGAGGTGTTGGATGAGTCTGTATTATGGGATGGCAGATTATATAGTTTAGAGTAAAAGCTTTCGAAATGGGCCGCAATGTCCTCATTTTTAGAAATCACCGCACCCCCGTCGGTGCGAAGGTGGTGAATTATGGAAGAAGTCTTGGCCGCTTGTATAGTGCGGGCAAGCAATCTTCCGCTTTTGTTGCCGTGTTCGTAGAAAACTTTTTGTCTGAGTACATATTGACGCCTCGTGCGTTTTCCTAGTTCCTCCATTAGATTGGTCCTAGCATAAAGGAGGTCCTGTAGTGTGGATTGGGATGTGGATTGCTTGTGTGTTTTTTCGAGTCTATTAATAGTTTCGATGAGGGATGCAATATGGGCTTGTCTGATTTTCTTCTCTTTTGTTGCCAGGGCTATGAGTTTCCCCCTTATGACACATTTATGGGCTTCCCAGATCGTGACCGGGGTTGTCTCTGGGGAGGAATTTTCTTGAAAGTACTGTTGAAGTCGGGTGTTTATTTGTCTTATTACGTCAGGGTCTTTAAGGAGGGATGGATTAAGTCTCCATGTTTTGGTTCTAGTGTTGTAGTCCGGGAATGTTAGAGTGATCGTGATGGGGTGATGGTCTGATAGGAACATAGGTTCTATTGTGGCGTGGGAGAGGTGAGTTAAGTCTGTTTGGGATAGAAATATATAGTCAATTCTCGAGTATTTTTGGTGTGGGGAGGAGAAGAATGTATAATCTTTGTCCGTCGGGTGTATGGTACGCCAGGAATCATGGAGTGTCAAGTTCTGTAATTGGAGTTTAATTTGTCGCAATGCCCGATAGGGGAGCGCAGAGGTTCCCGTGGAGGAATCTAGGTTTGGATTTAGTGGGACATTGAAATCGCCACCAAGAAGTAATATACCCTCTTGAAATGTGGATAGAAGGTCACTGATTTGTCTGAAGAAAGTTATTTGGTGCTCATTTGGGCAGTACACATTAGCAATTGTGATTGGTTTTAATGCGTAAGTGCCTTTGATAAAAATGTATCTACCCTCTTGGTCAATCAGGGAGTCTTTCAATTGAAAGTCAGCGTGTTTGGAAATAAGGATAGAAACTCCTTTTGTTTTTGAGGTTGGGTTCGTGGAGTGGAGTGCATGTTTATATACATGGTTCGACAGTTTGGGGATATGTTTTGCGCAGAAATGTGTTTCCTGTAGTAGGAGGAAGTGGGCTTTGTGTTTTGTCAGTTCTGATAATACTTGTGTCCTTTTTTCCGGGATATTTAAACCTTTTACATTTAGTGATAGGCATTTGAGAGAGAGTTGTTGTGTAGAGATTGCAGCTCTCTTCGACATTGTGGGTGTTTATAAATTCAAAGGGTACTAAGTTGAGCTAGCTAGTGTCGTGTCTTGCGCACGTGTTGTAAGGTGGAACAATGAGTAAATGAGGGCCGGAGGGGGGGAAGGAGGGGCGGCCCCCGTCCCGTAGAGAAGATGGAAGGTAGAGAAAGTGCAGAATGGACAGGAGGGGTTAGACCCAATAGAGATAATGGGGCAAAAAGGAAGTGGGAGGGTAGGAGGTAGAAGGAGCGGGAGGGGGAGGGGGAAGGGGGTAGGAGAAGAGGCAAAGGAAAGTCAAATTAGGTAAACTTAAAGTCTGGGGGGTAAGGGGACGTACCTCAAAATTAGAATGGGTACGCGAATAGGGTGTACCGGAGGTGGGCGTAGGTTTGCCTATCCACCTATGGGGTAGATGGCCGGGTTAGTAGCTCTAGTCCGTACAGACAGCTGTGTGGGGTAAGCGAACTGTGGTAGGAATGAGTGCTGCAGCACTATGGAGGACGAAACCTGCTGAATGATAGTGGTTGGGGGCTTGTGGACTTATGCATTAGACTACAGTATAGGAGTCTATGTATGGGTGATCAGGGACCATAAGACTGTTGGTTCAGTCCTGTGATTAGTATAAGTTGTGGTACCTTATGTGATGCTTCTGGTAATAATAATAGTATCCCAGGATCCCTAAGGTTAACAACAAAGAAAGAAAAAATTCCCCTCTCAAAGCATAGTAAACATGTAGAAAATAAACAAGAATAACCGCCTATGATAGCCTGACCTCTTGGGGGGCTCAATCATTAGGAAAGGGAGAGTAAACTGCTATTCATAAACTTCTGTGTCGTATTGTAGTTAGGTTTGTTCAGTGTTCCTTTACATTATGAATTTCCTGCTCCCCTTATCAAGGGGGCATACCTGCTAGTGTGGGAGCCTGGATCTCCACGCCAAGTGTAATTAAAAGCTTAGGTGGTGCAGACCTTAACTCAAAGGGGTGTTCGTATTGGTAAGGGTTTGTTGTCAATGGGATGGATTGGCATCATTTCCTTCTGGTTAGTGGTTCCGTAGGATTTCAGAGTGCTTAATCTAGGTTCATAGGGCCTGGAAGAGGTAGGAAATATCATTGGAAGGGAGAATTAACTGCATGTTCTGGCGAAAATAGGTCTCCCCTACCCCATGTTTAAGCAAGAGTAGGGGGTTTAAGGATCCAGGCTCCCACTGTTTGTCTTACACGCACAGTCTTAACCATTTAAAACAAACAAAATAAGCGTTTTTAACATAACTAAGAAAAGAAATGGAAATACATCCCTTTGCTTTAAGCAAGAGGAAATGGCCTATTCGGGCAGCAAATGATACACCTGAGGCAAGTGTAGACCTGGCATTAGTGTTAGTGCTGCGACTGAAGAAGATAACAGATCGGTCACCTCTGACTGAGGCGTTACTCACAAGTCCAGATGAGGTGGTGAAGTGATTGCCAGGATTATGTATATGCGTCTCTTATCTGAGCGAAGGGTTGACAGTGTTAGTCTTTGAGGAGGCTGGTGTTGCTTCTTCAACTAAACGGAGAGAAGGATAAAAAAAAAAAAAGAAAAAGAGGGGGGAGGGGGGGTGGAAGTATGTTAGAAGGGAGGAAGAGTTAGAGTTACTGTGTAGAAACAATATGGTTAGTACAAATGAAGGCGATGTCTTCTAGTGGTTCAGACGAGGAGTGCCTGCCAGGCCTGGGCTGCGTGCTGGGAGGTCACGGCGGGACTGACGATCTCCAGGTGAGGTAGGGTCCAGTCTGCGTCGTCTGGATCGTTGTCTTTGGGCTTTGGGAGATGACTCGCATGAGACTGGCTTCCATGGATCCACAGGGAAGTAGAAAGCATGCCACTCAGGTATGTCCATCTGAGGAATGTCCATTTGTTCGCAGAAGGCGGGTAGATCTTCCGGGGTTCTAAGAAAGGCAGTGCGACCCCTAGTGGATGCTGACAGGCAGAACGGGAATTTCCATCTATACTGGATGTTATGCGAGCGAAGTACTTCCAGCAGGGGGCGCAGGGTACGTCTGTTTTGTAGAGTGATTTGAGATAGGTCCTGAAACAATTTTACTTCAGTACCTTTGAGTAATATGCGGCCTCTATCTCTTGCTTTTTTAAGAATCTCCTCTTTCAAGGGGAAGTTGACAATACAGCAGATGATGTCCCTGGGTGGTTCATTGTCGCGGGGAGGGGGTCTTAATGCGCGGTGTATGCGTTCCATCTCTACGGGGGAGTCTGCTGGTCGGCCCAATAAATCATTAAAGATGGAACATACTGTGTGTTGTAGTGCGGCCTGGTCAATTCCCTCCGGGACCCCCCTCACTCTCACGTTGTGCCTGCGTCCCCTATTGTCCAGGTCCTCCACTTGTCTGTGGAGCTCAAACAAGTGTGGCAGCTGTGCATCATACGTTTTCTGTACTTGCCTGATAGCGGTCGCCTGTGTACGCGTATTCTCCTCCACTGTTGCGATTCGATCGTTCATTGAGTGAATGTCCGCCTTGAGATCTGAAATCGCCGACATCATGGTATGTTTGATGTCTAGGGCCACCCTCTGGAGGTCTCTTTGTAGGTCAAGTAGGCTTGGCAGCGGAGCTCCAGGGTCGTCTTTGTCCATAGTCGGGTCCGTGCTGCTTCTAATTGAGTCCGGGGATGAGGCCTGTGTAGCGTGTGAGGCCCGTGCGGCCTGTGATGCCTCGAGGTGCGCCGTTTGTCTGGTCCGGAAAATCTCTGGGATGTTTCCGCTGATCTGCGTGCCTGGCTCTTTTTGTGCACGGGGTGTTGAGGTACTTCTGTTGGGCTTTCCCATCATGGGTGAGCGAATTTAGAGCCCCAAATAAGGCGTTTGTCGTCCTCCAAGTGCGGGAGCTTCTTGTTTAAGCAGCCATCTCGTTTCCCGTCCAGGCCACGCCCCGATACAATTTTTAATGGGGTAGCCATATCCTAAAATATCCGCCAAGACCTCTATACCGTGTCCAAGATACCATACCCAGGACACCTCTGCCTCCGGTTACTCTCTACAGCTGACCCTAGGAACTCAAGAACAAATAAAGCATATAAAAACACCAAAAACAACAACAAAAAAAGAAAAAGAAAACACCAACACCATACCTAAATACTCCACCTTGGAGTATGTCAACTTATCGGGAGAGGGGTCCGTGCAGGTGTACACACCTTGTGCCCAGACCTCTCCCCCCCTTGCTAATAGCAGATTAACTAGTCCCTTAAATCGGGACCAACCTATTGACCAAAAAATGATCCCCATGTACTAAAATACTAACTACCTCCCTCTTCCTTGGGCATTTTTATCCTTTATTCCCCTCCTTCTAACTTTATCCAATCGTACCCTCCATAGGCCCACCCTCTAGAGAAAAAAGAAAAAGAAAACAAAACAAAGGGGTGGCAACCCCTGACCCCTTCGCATAAACATATACCTTTTACATTTACATTTTACATTTTGCTTACAGCTAAACATACAGCCCCCATGTCCCCCATGTTCTCAGTTCAGGTAGATGTCAAGTAGGCTCTGTGGGGATCTGTCTATTGTTTCGGAAATGTTTATACCTCACTTAAAGGATTAAAGATACAAATATAAGTGATTAAACCTTTGTCTATATAAAAATAAAAATGAACGATAACAGGGCAAAAAGATAAACCATTTCCTTTATTTACACAGAAAAGAAAGTTAGAATAATTAGAATTTATCATATATCTCAAGTGATGCCACAAGTATAGTGTTGCTTTAGGCTGCAAAGATAATCTAGGCCAAACTCAGAAATGGTTACAATGGACATACACAGGCTATACAATATTCTAAGGCAATTCCTAGGATACAAAAAGGTTAGAAAGAAACAAAAAGAGAGATACCAGTATACATTACTCAGACAGCATATCCCCTAGATGGTCTCGGGTTGGACAGAGAGAGAGCCTGAACTTTTAACTCTCTCCCTCTTGTATATGCATTCTCCACCAATCAACAGATGCCCCACATTGATTGGTTCAGAGTTGCCTCAAAGTCTGGTTGGCTACATTTGAAGCCTAATTGATCATTGGCTTATAGTTGCCTCCAATCCTGATTGGTCACATCTGAAGCTGTCCAGAAGTTCATGCTAAGATTTTAAGAGGTCCAGTGCCATTCTGTCTGAGAACCTGATTACTTGTTTAACTATCTCTTGATTTCTAACCGTCAGCCCTCTGTGATATAATATATATTAGCAGTTCAAGGACTCGAGAGACGCAATGTCTGCCCTGGCTCTCTCTACGAACAATAGGGTAACTTAGTTACTATGCGGATAGCAGACCAACACAAAAGGTGTGTTTGAGATACCAAAACAGTAAATAGGCCCCCCTTCGAGTACACATGTTCCTATAAAAAATACACCTATATACACCCATAAATATATATTACATATATATATATATCTATATACACATACACATCATACGAAATGGGGCATGGTAATCTAATTAGAAAGTCCACATGATGGTACGCTTAAATCTCATTGATATAAATATGGAATTCAATATCTCCATCACACTATGCCTTCCTGAGCAGTTTCTACGATGACCTTTTACAGGGACTTCTTGCCATCGCTCAGGCCGTTGTAGAGAAGATCCTAAATTACTTATTCTCCAATCTGTAAAATCCACCAAGGGAAGGTCCAAAATTTCCATGAACGACTCTAGGTCATTTTAAGTGTGAAGGGTTGCTGTTTTACCATTCCTAGAGGCCGTCAGACTAAATGGAAACCCCCACCGGTAGTTAACCTCTGCTGAGCGTAGGGCTTCTAACAAGTGTCAGATTAATCGGCATTGATAAAGAGTCTGGCGAGATATGTCTGGGTACAGAGCTAAAGTTTATACAATCAAAAACAATTTCAGGCTTACCATGGGCCATCTTCATAATGCTCTCTTTCACTGCATATTTATACACTCTACAAAAAACGTCTCTTGGTTTCTCCACCTTCTGAGCATTATAAGATGGGATCCGGTGGGCCTGATCTACCGCTATAATTTCTGGTGCAAAGTCCCCCATAATCTGGCAGAATATTTTTTGAGCTGTTAGGACCAGTTCAGGCGTCTGAATTGTTTTGGGTAATCCCTTTATGCGGATGTTCTGTCGTCTGTCCCTATTTTCATAGTCGTTCAACTGATCTATAAGAATTTAGTACATCTTCATGATTTTTAATGGTGTCTTGAACATCCGCCACTGCGTATACCATAACCTCATGGCCATTCTCCAAATTTTCTACCCTGTGTCCCAGTGCCCACGTATCATCCTCCCTTAAGCCCTCCACCGCTTGCAGGCATGACTGTTCCATGGCACTTATTAGTTGTTGAATGTCCATTTTAGTGGGAAGGGCCCTCAACAATTCCCTGATGTCCATCTCTGTATCCTCCGTATGCCCATTTAGTCCCGGGGGCCGCCTATCCCCACCTGTTGGATTAGGGCTAATTGCCTCTGGGGTCTGGCTTTCTCCCTGCAAGTCAGAGCCAGGGCTAATGCCGGACATTGTTTGTTTAACTTGCATGGACGAATGGCCCCAATCTGGAGCTAGGGCACCTCTACCTGTTACGAACATGGCCTCTGCACAGGATGGAGCCTCTAATGTCCCACCGTCTGCCTCCGAGTGCCACGGATTGCCATGTTTCTGTACCCGTGGGTCTTGTCTGTTTGTGGGTATTATGTCTCTATGCCCTTAATGGCCATGGTCCACTCCTGGGGTTTACCTGTTATGCATTAAGTGACCCTGCTCAGGGACCCCTATGTCCTCTCCCGTCCTAAATGGGCCCCGTCCGGGTCCTGGAGTACCCTGTTCAGGGCTTTCCTCCCCCATCCTGCTGTCGGAGATCCCCTACCATACTCCATAAGACCTTGTCCTGCTGCCTGGATGCCATGGCTCAGTGTTGAGGGCCCACGCTCCGTTCGGTCCATCCTGCCATTGATGTTTACAGCACCGCGTTTTCTTTTTTCCTGTCTCCCTGTTTGTCACCCTGGCCCTGGGGACAGGTAGGCTCAGATTCCTTCCACCAAGCTCCGACCTCCTCCAGCTGGCTGTAGCACGGCCTGTCTACGCGTCGTCATGATCAGCTGATCACCTGCTCTGTTCATGGTCTCTGCCTGGGATTCTTGGGAGGGCGAAGCGCTCACTCAGACATATCCGCTCATCACGCTCCACCCAGAAGTACACTGGGGGGGACTTGACAGCACAGTGGGGTGGAGAGCATGGGGGCAGCCAGGGAGCACAGGGGCACTAACTTTCTCTCCGGTTGGTCGGCTAGGCTGTAGCAAGCGATGGGATCTATTGGAGCTCCTCCTTCCCCTTCACAGTCATGGGGCAGCTGGGTAGTTTCTGACTGCTGACACGATTAGTCGGCCTGCCGCGGAGAGGCCAGGTGAGTGGCACGGGCTGAAGGAGCAGCACAGCTGCTTTAGGGCCCTACATGGATATGCGGCCCGCCTCATCCCTTTAAACCCGAACACATAGTAATTACACAGGTTCTGTGTCTAATTAGGTGGTAATTAAACTCACTTGCTGCCTTATGTGCATTAAATTAGCCTCAGAACCTGTGTAATTCATATGTGTTCGGGTTTAAAGGAATGAGGTGGCAACCCTAGGCCCGCGCAGTGTTCCTATGTCTGCCCGCACGCCTTGTACAGATGGCACCTGAAGCCGGTCGGTCAGTTCGCCCCGGCCCACAAAGTCCCAGGCAGGGGGAGGCGAAGCCGCCGGAGCTGACATTAGTGATTGAACACAGGCAAACTAGGTGGCCGCAAAACGACAGCCTAATTTGCCTAATTAAAGAGCCACCTCTGGAAAAGGCAAAGTGGAGCACTGGAGAGGAGCTTGGCTGTGGAAAAGTGGATCGAAACTGGACTCCGTCCCCGGGATTTTGTGGGGGGGAATGCAGCATGCTATTCCATGGAGTTGTACAGGCCCCCTGGAGCTAGGGGCGGGGTCGCCATTGTGACCCCTGTGAACCCTTATGCTACGCCCTTGGTAGGAGCATTCAAAGATGCCTGTGCAAAGACCCAGCCCTCGGGGCAGAGGAAAGGTCATCATAGAGCAAACAGTAGGCCAATCAGCTATAGAAGGAGCCAACAAAGGGAAGGTGAAGGGGGAAAATTGAGACTTTACGATACCAAGACCATATGGAAAGAAACATGTAAAGTTTTACTAAAAATACAACTTTTTATTAAGTCAACATTAAAATAGTAGTGTAGTGCAGCAAAAAATAATTACATACAGAATTAAAAAGCTCAAGCTCTATACAGTACAGATTATGGTTGAAGCACACATGAGGATAATAATTACAGATGCACAATCACCAGAGGACTGACACATTTCAACTATTTAAGTCTTCCTCAGGAGGATGGCATCCATTGATAAACTCAAGAATCTCTGAAATACATATACTGTATATGACAGTATAACAATCAAGATTATATTATAGTGTCAAAGTGTTATCAACACCCACATACATAGTATGGCTTATATACCAAACTTACATTTAAAATACAGTAGACAAAAAAACATGCTAGATGTTTGCAGGAAAGGGGCGGCAGCACCACATATTGTTCCACATGTCCAAAAAAAAGCAGAAGGGGTAACAGAAAGGATGGTAACAAATGTGCATATTTATGAAAAAAGTGTCAAATAAATCTATGTAAAAATATATGTAACAAAGAATAATAGAAAAATACAAGATATAAAATAATACCTAGGGCATGTATCCTGTCTCCCAGACCACTGAATCTGATGGGGACCCCAAGATGACTGGCTCTTTCAAATCTGTACTGTATAGAGCTTGAGCTTTTTAATTCTGTCTGTAACTATTTTTTGCTGCACTACATTGTCCCTGTTCCTTTCAGTAGTTATTTTAATATTGTCTCAGTAAAATGTTGTATTTTTAGTAAAATATTACATGTTTCTTTCCATATGGACTTGGTATCGTAAAGTCCCAATTTTCCCCCTTCTACTTCCCCTATGTAGGCTCCTTCTATAGTACCATAGGGATTGATACCGATTTACACTGGAGTACAGGAACATATTACTTTTCATCAATCAGCTGATGGTGGGAGCGAAGTCCCTAAGATGATAATATCTTAATGTATTTCAACCATCTGAAAAAATTATATCCTATAGGACATCCGTCGCAATGTCACAAAGTAGCCCATAAGCAAGTATCCATCTAGAGGCTAAGTAAGGCTCGCTGGATTTAATTGTGATGTAGGTTTAGGCCAAAAAAAAGGAGAAGAATAGGTTAAATTAAAAGGGGTGGCTCCCATCCCACCCCAAGTGGTGGATGAGAAGAAGGAGAGAGAGATTAAAGTGTGCAGAGAAACAAGGGAAAGAGATAAAAGGCCAGGCTGGGTTAAAGGGGGAGGGGAAAAAAAGCAGGTTGAACAGAAACAACCAGCGGGTTTGACTAGTCGATCCATAGATAGACTTCTTTAAACTGGACAAATTTTGATCCGTGTATGGCTGTCTTAAAGCACTAGAATCAATGAGTTAGGCCCAGAAAAGTTTTCAATGCAAAGTCATATAAAACAGAAAGCCATTGTGTTTCAGGAGTTTGAGGCGGCCCCCTTTATCGGGATTGGTAAAGAATAAGTTAGTTATATCAGTGTGTTCTGGGCAGACTAAAACAAATATATTCTGGAAGGCAGATTAGAGTGTAGAGATGTTCCAGTAGCTGGTTAGATAGCTACACTGTACTGTCAGAGTGGGGTTCATTTAAAGGCAATTAGGAAATGAAATACATCAATGCATCCTAATAAAACATTTATCATCAATAGATTTTATCATTAATAGTGTGACAGGGCTGTGCCGTGTCATGATGTAATAAGGGTTTGGTGGCACCCAGGTTTCTCACCCATGCAGGCTGACAGACTTGGCGATGTGTCTGTGTCTCTTTAGTGGAAAACAGGTCTTTCAGTTTCTTCCAGGATAAGTAAAAAAATATGTTAAATACAGTGCTGCGCTAAAAAATGGGAAAAAATAGCAGCCAACACACCTATAGACTCAAGGCAAAGAACAATACATAAAAAAGTGTAGCGCTATAAACCCCAAAACGGATTAGAATCAAACAATATGTTGTGTGAAAACAGTATTACCAGTTTAAAATGTATCCTGTAGAATACAAAGTGGAATGAAATGAAGTGCTATAAACTGAAACAGATAATCAAAATACCAAAAACTTATGAAAAATATTAAATATTAATGAAAACATTAAAACATAAAATAAAATAAAAATAAGGAACCACAGAAAGTCCAATGCAATTAACACCATGAAAAGATCTTAGGTAAGAAAAAGTCCACAAATGTTGATTGTAGAAAAAAAGTGAAGGAAAAAACCACCACCAGGAGTCTATGGAAGTTTACTAGAAACAAGAAAACTTCCCAAATTTTACAATAGAAGGGATCAACTGGATCAGGTAGGTAAGTAAAACTGTAGAAAAACCTCACGTGAACAGAAAATCTAGTGATGGTGCAGAAGCCGTCACCGAAGGCATCAAGAGGCTTACCAGAACTTAATGACTTGAAAAGACATACGTCATACAAGTCAAAAAGGCTTAATGACCAACTGGTCTGGATAATTTGTCTCTTCAGATGTCTTCAATAAGTAACAGAAAGGAAATAGCGATACGACTTCCACAATATGCATATAAAATCCAATGAAAGCCATACGAATTTTCATATGCCATGCAAGAAATAAAAGAAACTCACATAGCGTGATAACGTTTAACACTGGTTTATTAAAATAATGTAAATAAACTCACATATTAGAAGATCATAAAAAGCTTGAATATCAAGTAGCGGTAATCGCGAGGGATCCACCTGACATGTTTCAGCTAAGGAGCCGTCATCTGGGGTGCAGACCCCCCCCTCACCGCTATATAAGCAAATTATGACCCCCTCTGGAAGTGTCATAAAACCGTAAGTGCAATGAGATGATACTACTTCCGGTTCAGGGAGACCTCTGATTAATCTGACTCCCATATAAATAAAAAATATAAAACTGAAGGGACTCAGAGGGTCCTTAGCACTAAAAAGAGAAATAAATAAACAATATAAATGAATATACAAAGGAATAAGCCTAAGTCATAATTGAGTATGGCGTAACCAAGCCTCGTTTATGCGGAAGTAGTCTGAGGTTACACAAACCAAGTCTCACTTCCGCACAACGCTGCAATGTCACGTCCCGCACAGATAGTGCGGCGTCGCTGCGTTCCAAATGCTAGACCAAGCCTCAGACTGAGGTCGGTCACATGTCACGTAAGACGTTGACACGTCAAACGTGCAGAGAGCGCAACGGGCGGAACCACATGGCATCCGCACAGAGCGTCATGACATCTAATCACAACGGTGTGACGGCGCCAGCTCTAAAGAGATAGTGAACCAAGCCTCACTGTGATCGTAAGGCTTGCAAAAAAGAAAATATGTGCCCAAAGAAAACGCTTTACAATTAAAGTTAAAAATCTTAGAAAAAATGTGCCAATCTAACCCAGCAACTGGATGTGAATACATCCAGAGCTGGAAACAAAAAATGTAAAAATAAAATTAAAGAATAAAACTATGATTATATAATGGGGTCACAAATAAGGGTCCCAAAAATAGCTAAATGACACTGCCAGTAGGAGGCATCAGCAACTGATATAACAATATCATTGACGGATAGTATGAATATTAACAGTAAACGTTAAATATAATAAAATAAAAACAGTAAAAATGTTTATTATTTTTAAATAAATAAAAATATATAATTAAAATGAAATAAAAAATAAAAAAGAAAGAGAGAAAAACAGTACTTATTCTAAGCTTGATTGATAAATGAATTGATGTCCCACTCCACGTTAATCCCCTGTGGATAATGGGACTGCAATTCATATATCCAGTATGTCTCTAAATGGAAGACCCCCCTTAAAGTCGACCCCCCCCCCCCGCCATGGGGCAACATATCTATCAATGATAAGAAACTGTGTGCCCATAGGGTTTCGGTCATGAAATTCCCTATAATGCCGAGGGACAGTGTGTTTAGTGCTGCCTGCCTTAATAAGATTTATGTGTTCAGAGACTCGCGTCGAGAAAGATCTAATGGTCCAGCCCACGTATTGTTTGCCACACGGGCAGGTCAGTAGAAACACTACTCCTGTAGTGGCACAGGTGCAGAATTGTTTAATCTTGTATGTGCGGCCAGTTACAGTGGAAAGGAAGCTATGACTAGCTCTCCTGCCGCAAGTATTAAACAGGCAAGCCAAACATTTTCTACATGGATGGAATCCAATCCAATCATGGAAAAAAGATGGTTTATTTGGAGGATTGATAACATTGGGTGCCAGTTTATTCCAGAGTGATGGAACACCTCTGAAAACCACCTTAGGAGTTTTGGGTAGCAGAGGGCCCAAGACCTTATCCGTCTTCAAAACATCCCAATGGTGTTCAAAGATTTTCTTAATTTGTCTATGCTGAATAGAGAAAGATGTTAAAAAAGACCACTTGAAGTCATTATTTTCCTGCTGAGGTTTGTCCTCCAACAATAACGAGCGGTCAATAGCACAGGTATCACCAATCTCCCTATCTATATCAGAAGGGTTGTAACCCTTTTCGAGAAATCTTTCTCTTAGGATGTTGGCCTGAACCTTGAAGGTGTCAAGATCAGTGCAATTCCTGCGCAACCGCAGGAATTGGCTCTTAGGGACTGATCTAATCCATGATCTCTGGTGGCAACTGTCGGTTGGTATGTACCTGTTCCTATCAGTGGATTTGAAATAGGTACTAAATATAAATTTCTGTTCAGTTCTCTCAATGACTAAATCCAAGAAGTGGATTGAAGTTCTACTTGCTTCAAAAGACAGGGTAATACCCCTATCGTTGTCATTAAGGGCCCGGAAGAAATCTTCCAAACCCTCGTGGGTGCCAGTCCACAGGAGGAGGATGTCGTCTATGTACCGGGCCCGCAGCAGGAGATGTGGGTTATCCATGGCATAGACAACATCCTCCTCCCATTTGGCCATGAACAGATTTGCCAGGCTGGGAGCAAACTTTGCGCCCATTGACACACCTTTATGCTGTCGATAAAACCTCCCATCGAACCAGAAATAGTTGTGTTGTGTGGCAAACTCAATCAAATCAACAATGAAACCAACCTGGGGCGAAGCAAGTGAGGCATCTCTATTAAGAAAACACTGCACCGCATCCACACCTTTATGATGTGGAATGCAGGTGTAAAGGGATGCCACATCAGCAGTGGCCATAATTAGGTCACCTGAATAGGAAACATTCGATAATAGTCTTATCACATCCTTAGTGTCTTTCAAGTAGGATGGCATATTTTGCACTAATGGCTGTAAGAAAAAATCTATATATTTCCCTATTTTAGAGGTGACAGAATCAATCCCGCTAATTATAGGCCGACCTGGAGGATGTAGGGGGTCCTTATGGACCTTGGGCAAGTAATAAATCACGGGGATACGTGGGGCGAGGGGAACAAGAAATGATCTCTCTTTCTTATTTAAAATACAAGTATCAAAACCCTTGGATTTTTGTAATTCCTTTTTATATTTATAAGTGGCATTACTAGGTAATTCCATATAGGTTTCGTGATCTCCCAGAATGTGGTACATTTCTTCCATGTAATCTGATTTGTTTAACAAAACTATGCCACCGCCTTTATCGGCGGGGTGGATAACCAGGTTTTTGTTATCAAATAGAGATTTTAAACCCGTTGAGGGTAAAGGGTTGTAAAATTTACGTTTAGGTGGAATTTTGGCCAGGTCCTTTAACACTAAATCCCTAAACGTATTAATAGTTGGTGGGAGTTGTGGGACTGAAAAGAGAGGGGTTAGATAGACCTGAGTGGACCATTCCGGACGTTGCCGCCCTGGCCACGTTTCTAGTTGGATTTGAAATAATATACCTTTGAACATTAATCTTTCTAATGAACCTTTGTATGTCAATAAACGTGTCGAACTTATTAAGCTTACACGGGGGGGTGAATTTTAGGCCTTTATTCAAAATGACTTTTTCTTCCTGAGTGAGGATCGTATTACTCAGGTTGAACACCCCCTGACACGTTAAGTTCGCTTTCTTTTTTTGTCTCTGGATCCTCCTCCCTCCTCGGGACCCTCTCTTGTTTCTGGACCTCTTTTTTTGCCTTGGGGGTCCTCGTGAAAACCCCGAGTGGCCCGGAAGCCAGAGTTAGGTTGAGAATGTCTGTAGGGAGATGGGTCATACCCAGCATTGGGAAATGGATAGACATTCTCATTATATTGATCACGTAGAGGGGAATACCTGTTATACGTAGATATCGGAGGATGTCTGTAGTAGTGTGGGTTAGAGTGGTAAGAATAATGGGGGGGAGTCCTGGTGACGTACCGGGGAACCCCGATAATAGGAATTCTCCTGATCATAATGCTGATATTCATCATAATTACGGTAATTGCCCCTACTTCCACCTTTACCTCAACTTTTAGAATAATGACCCTTCCCCCTTTGATGGTTTTTGGGGGTATGTATACTTGGAAGTCGACCCCTATGTGAAAGGGGACCTCCTCCGTGGGACTGTCCTTTATCCATAGAAGGTTTTGGACGTACAGAAAGATCTGTGGGGGGAACCAAATTACTCTGATTCTGAGCATTAGTTTCCATTGCTGGATCCAAGACAGGCCTGGTGGTAGATTTCTGCCATCCAAACACTCTGCCTGCCTTGTAATCTCCTATGTCACGGGAGTATTTTTTATGTTTCTTAGTTTTTTGATCCTTGTCCTCCTTTACAAGATGTGCTTGCAAATTTGAGGACAAAGCATTATATTGAACCGAATTCTTATAGACTAGTAGCTTGTCCTTCAATTCCTTAATCTCCCGATCTAAAATCGAAAGACGAGTACGTTTCCTGGTGATAAAGAAACCAAGGAATTTGATGCCAGCGTCGTTGAAATATTTAAACCAAGAATCAAGTTCACTTTCACCTTGTTGAGGGTGAACATCCTATCTGAGATACGTGGGATCATACCTTCTGACACGTATTGTTCCAAAAAGGCTAAATCCCATTGAAGGTGAAGTTCAGAGACCATGATGTTCTTCAGCCTCATGAACAACCCACCAATTTCCGTGTCATTAGAAGTAGCTACAAACACACCCTCGGTATTGACTACACTAGATGCGCGATAATCAAAAACATCCATATCAGAGGATGTGGTATGCACTGCAGCCGTACCAGATGTCTACTCAAAATTAGTAAAAAAATATGTTAAATACAGCACTGCACTAAAAAATGGGAAAAAATAGCAGCCAACACACCTATAGACTCAAGGCAAAGAACAATACATAAAAAAGTGTAGCGCTATAAACCCCAAAACGGATTAGAATGAATCAAATAATATGTTGTGTGAAAACAGTATTACCAGCTTAAAATGTATCCTGTAGAATACAAAGTGGAATTAAATGAAGTGCTATAAACTGAAACAGATAATAAAAATACCAAAAATTTATGAAAAATATTAAATATTAATGAAAATATTAAAACATAAAATAAAATAAAAATAAGGAAACACAGAAAGTCCAATGCAATTAACACCATGAAAAGTTCTTAGGTAAAAAAAGTCCACAAATGTTGATTGTAGAAAAAAAGTGAAGGAAAAAAACACCACCAGGAGTCTATGGAGGTTTACTGGAAACAAGAAAACTTCCCAAATTTTACAATAGAAGGGATCAACTGGATCAGGTAGGTAAGTAAAACTGTAGAAAAACCTCATGTGAACAGAAAATCTAGTGATGGTGCAGAAGCCGTCACCGAAGGCATCAAGAGGCTTACCAGAACTTAATGACTTGAAAAGACATACGTCATACAAGTCAAAAAGGCTTAATGACCAACTGGTCTGGATAATTTGTCTCTTCAGATGTCTTTAATAAGTAGCAGAAAGGAAATAGCGATACGACTTCCACACTATCCATATAAAATCCAATGAAAGCCATACGAATTTTCATCTGCCATGCGAGAAATAAAAGAAACTCACATAGCTTGATAACGTTTAACACTGGTTTATTAAAATAATGTAAATAAACTCACATATTAGAAGATCATAAAAAGCTCGAATATCGAGTAGCGGTAATCGTAAGGGATCCACCCGACATGTTTCAGCTAAGGAGCCGTCATCTGGGGTGCAGAACCCCCCCACCTCACCGCTATATAAACAAATTATGACCCCCTCTGGAAGTGTCATAAAACCGGAAGTGCAATGAGATGATACTACTTCCGGTTCGGGGAGACCTCTGATTAATGATCTGACTCCCATATAAATAAAAAAATATAAAACTGAAGGGACTCAGAGGGTCCTTAGCACTTAAAAGAGAAATAAATAAACAATATAAATGACTATCCAAAGGAATAAGCCGTAGTCATAATTGAGTATGGCGTAACCAAGCCTCGTTTATGCGGAAGTAGTCTGAGGTTACACAAACCAAGCCTCACTTCCGCACAACGCTGCAATGTCACGTCCCGCACAGATAGTGCGACGTCGCTGTGTTCCAAATGCTAGACCAAGCCTCAGACTGAGGTCGGTCACATGTCATGTAAGACATTGACACGTCAAACGTGCAGAGAGCGCAACGAGCGGAACCACATCGCATAAATGAGGCTTGGTTACGCCATACTCAATTATGACTATGGCTTATTCCTTTGGATATTCATTTATATTGTTTATTTATTTCTCTTTTTAGTGCTAAGGACTATGGTGTTAATTGCATTGGACTTTCTGTGGTTCCTTATTTTTATTTTATTTTATGTTTTAATATTTTCATTAATATTTAATATTTTTCATAAGTTTTTGGTATTTTGATTATCTGTTTCAGTTTATAGCATTTCATTTCATTCCACTTTGTATTCTACAGGATACATTTTAAGCTGGTAATACTGTTTTCACACAACATATTGTTTGATTTATTCTAATCCATTTTGGGGTTTATAGCGCTACACTTTTTTTATGTATTCTTCCAGGATAAGTAAATCTTGGTATGTATAATACAGCCTGAGTGTTTGTAGAGTATTGGGTGGTATGAAGCCTCCAACCCTTGGGCCACCTTTTGATGGTGACCAGCACCTATTGATTATGCAGGCCTTATGCTATAGTAGTTGTGTAGAGTGCATGGCTCTTCCCTTCCCAGGAGACTCTTTGTGCTGCCAGAGATCAGCAGGTATACGCAGCTACACTGGGAGAGTTTGTGTCTGGTCTCTGACCTGTCTGGCCTGATAGACAGGTGATCTGACCAGACCATTTTTGTTGTGATCTGGTACATAAGATGATGCACCATAAGAGAAGCCTATCTGGCCCCCACCTAACAGCTGTACATTTATCTTCTCAATCAGCACATCACCCACAGTTATTACCTCTTGTATCTCTTGACCTCCCCTCTTAGATTGTAAGCTCTAAGGAGCAGGGCCCTCTGATTCCTACTGTATCAAATTGTATTGTACTTGTACTGTCTACCCTCAAGTTGTAAAGCGCTACGTAAACTGTTGGCGCTATATAAATACTGTATAATAATAATAATAATAATAATCTCCCATAATATAGTCAAAAAGCAATACTCAAATGTCCAAGGGACTTTTTTTTACGTACAGAAAAATAACAAAATTTGCAAAAAACTGACTTTTTATTTTATATTTCAATTATTTTTATTAATTTTCCACAAAAGGTAGAAAGTATAACAGCTGTACATATCAACAGCAAAAACGTACAAAAAAAATAAACAACAGTTAGTACAAATCATTAATTGTTGTGCTCAGTGATGCTATACCTTACATTACACATTAGTATTCAACATAGTGAATATGGTGCACTAATTAGGTTCAGGATATCAAATGTAGATGCGCTTCCATCTGGGACCCATCAAACAAGTGAGAGGGGGAGGAGAAGCCTGAAGTGAAGTAGCACCATTGTCAGGGCCTGGATATGAACCTGGAACCTCTGCTGTGTCTCTTCCTGCTGAGCTATCTGGAATACTAGACAGTTCCCTGGACAATTCCTTTGAATGATCCTGTCTTGAACCCTGAACTCTTTGCTCCTCCCATGAACTTCCAGATTTAGGCCATGTATCTGCACTTCGTGTTTGCCAATTTTTGTGCTCTCTCAGTGAGTATCTTGCTCTTGTCTTCCCTGCTGCCGTCCATATTTTGCTACCACTTGTTATCGACCCTTGGCCAGAGGGACCTGCCTGTGTTCCTATCCTGCTGGTTTCTCTGTGAGCTTCCCACTGCTATAGCAACTGGTCTTCAAACCTGACCCTTTGAACATGACAACCATAATCAAACCTTAAGGTTGTATCCATTAATATGCCCGCTAATAGGCAGGTGCCTACAAGGGGTAATATATCTGCCTGTAAATGCACTTGTTTTCCCCTGGCTGAGCTCATTTACTGTGTTAGTTGAGCCAGCCAGGTGCTAAATGTTACAAAGTTTGTATGTTTCCTGTGTCCTCAGGTTGACCTGAGAGCTAGGGGTAACCAGCCTGTAAGGGTTAATGTCTTTCCTGCCATTTTCAGCTAGGCTACCACCCCCTACAGGTCAACCAACATCTCCACCTCCAAGCCCCTGGAGCTCTAGCTGGGGAAATTCTGCCAACATGTAACTGAATACTCTGCTGGAGGGATTGCCCCGTTCACTCTCCCCCCACACTCCTCTCCCTACTCCTTCCGCCCTTACCTACAATTTCTGCTGCCTGTACAGGAGCAGTGTGGGAAGGAGAAGGAGAAAGGGGCAGTAGTCAAATCCTGCACATTTGGAGGAGAGTGCTACTTTGTATTAAGGACATGTCGAACAGCACTACAGCTTTCTGCTTTGCCGTCAATAGTTCACATAGCTGTGGGGAGGAGGAGGAAAGAGCTGTGTGGGCTGTACTCTCTCCTCGCAGAATCACTGCGCACAGAAGTTAGCACAAAGTAGCGCTCAGACTGGGGCCTCTTTGCGGCACCCCAGTTGAAAAACCCTGTTGTAGGGACTACATTGTTTGTGTCATTGCTTAAGGCAGCCAATCAGCCAGGAGATGGGTGGCTGGCAGGTGTGACAGTTTCTCTGGTAGTGGAGGGGGTTAAGTGTTTGGCAACTCCATTAGTGGCTAGTTCCCAACTCATTGAGACCAGACCTGCAGCACAAAGTGCCTAGGGCCCCAACATGGAGTCACGGAAGAGAGTGTATAGAGAGGCTTCTGGAGAAGAGAGAGAGCATGGTGGTTGAAGAGAGAGAGAGAGTATTTCCTGTATCCCATAGCAACCATGGGATATGTCACTGGGAGGGAGGTGACCTGAACTGCTGGATTGATGGAGCCCAGTACAGACTCAGCAGTACTGGCCTCAAACTGCTGCACACCTAGGAAGTGGTGTCAGCACAGAGAGCAAGGAGTTACAGTGTCACTGCAGCTTGCTTCTAAGCCTGGGAGACCTGCCTTAATGCTGACTATCACATGACAGTAGCTCCCAGCTTGAAGTTTAGGTTCTAGCAAGTGCAGTTCCACTTGTCCCCACACTGGTGCCTAAGCCTCGTCCAAACGAGTGTTAATAAAAGCAGTGTGTGCTAGAGCGCACATGTAAACATCACAATTTTTATAGTATGTAGCCCTACCAAAACACTACTGTTTGAGCACAATATTCCTTAGCATTAAACAGTTCATAGAAAATAAATCATATATGAAAGAAACAGGATAGGAAATATAAGAGTGAGGATAGAACGGAGTATGCCAGAGAGAGACAGGGGGGAAAAGGGGAGAGGGAAGGAGGGTTACGCATCCGGAAGTCCGCTCCTGCCCGACAACCAATCCACCACTATTCAGATGGTGTTTGTAGATAAGAAAGCCAGAGGCTCCAGATCTTTTCAAATCCTGATTGCTTATGTCAGAGCACGCTAACGACTAAGCTAAACTGCTTAAGCATAATCCAGTTGAGTTTGCGTTTCAGCAAGGAAAAGTCAAACATGGGGCTCTTCCAGGCCATAACAATCACTCTCTTGGCTGGTAACAATTTAAAGTGGATCAATGATTAAGTGTGCCTGGGAAAATTTTCAGCTGGCTCATTTAGAAGGGCAACCCAAACATTTTTGGCAATGTTCACCATGGTAACTGAATTTATCAGGCCATGAACTTGTATCCAAAAACACCTAACCTTATGGCAAGTCCACCATACATGTAGAACTGTTCCCACCTGGCCACATGCACAAAGCAGATGATCCAGTATACATTTTCAAAAGTCGCTCCGGAACCAGGTATCATCCAGAACATACTCTATAACCAGTCTCAACCAAGGCCACATTCATACCTTTGCAGATAAGAGGAGCCCAAGTCCTCCAGTCCTCTTCAGCTATAGCATCTACTAAATCTCTTGCCAATTGTTAAGACAATTTGAAGGGTGTACTAATGAGCACCTTATACAGCATTCAGATACCTCTTTTTTGAACCATATCTTGCAAATATCTATTCAGGGGTGAGTTTCTGGAGAGATTCAGACTTTTTATTTTAGGTATCAAATGAATAAAATCTGTCTTTACAAAGATGAAAAATATTTTAAAACAAAAAGACTGATTTGCTGATGTCAATATACTTTGCATAACCAGTTTGTAATTGTAATTACATCTCTTGTTACAAATATGCATATAAGAATTCCTCAAAATCACAGATAAGGTAGAGAATGGAATGCATCATTAATCTATGACGTGTCTATAAGATTGAAATAATGATAATGTTAAAACACATGCTCTTGCCAGAGGGGTAGATGCAGGTGATTTGATAGAGGTGATAGAGGTGGTATGACCAAGCTGATATTTGGTATAATGCTGTTATGTCAAAAACTCCTGCTGTACCTTAGGGCTTTACCAATTGACGCCTAATCCGCCCAATAGATTCATGCTCAGGGTCTGTGTTCTAAGCAGCAGCACTGTGCGTGTGGCCATGTCATTTGAGATGACTGGATTTTCAATGCAAAGCTGAACAACTCACCCATGTAACTGATAGCAGCTTGTATCTTGTATCATTTGCCTGTGAAGCTGATATGCTCTGGTACGCTACAGCACGTCAGATAACAGTTCTAGGACTTTTCATACATTGCCTGTTATGTCATACAATATGAAAGCATCTATTTTAACTGTAAGTTTTAATACAAAAAGAATTTACTACATCTAATCCATAATTATTTTCTATTTTTTTCTAGTATGGAACAAAGAGCCAACACTCTGCTACAC
Organism: Aquarana catesbeiana; assembly: GCF_042186555.1. Lineage (NCBI taxonomy): Eukaryota > Metazoa > Chordata > Amphibia > Anura > Ranidae > Aquarana > Aquarana catesbeiana. Next base: position 412,558,102 of record NC_133328.1, on the reverse strand, counting down.
ATCACAGCCTCAGATGTAGCAAGTTTAAAAGAAGGGGTAAATTTATTGAGAAATAAGGAAAGTGGTAAAAATTTCATTGTATTTAAAAATGAGGATGAGTTACGAGCTTGTAAAAACCTATGTAAACACCAAGGAGGAACCTTCATAAAGGATATTGAGGAACTAGATAGCAGGTAAATACTCTCTCATTCATATTATATTACACAGAAGTTATACGAGCACTGTTGTTTTTTTTTATGGTTTTGTATTTGTTCAGAGGGAAACTTGGTTTTAAAGGGGTTGTAAAGTCTCCAGGTTTTTCACCTTAATGCATTTTATGCATTAAGGTGAAAAACCTTCTGTGCTGCAGCTGCCCTCAGAGCCCCCCCTTTTCTTACCTGGGCCCATCCGTTCTAGCGATGTGCACGAGCCCAGTGACTCCAGCAGCTGTCTCTGTCCACATTGGATAGATTAATAGCAGCTCCTGCTGATGTCAATCAAACCAAGTGACACAGGAGCGGGGGCCGGGGCCAAATCCTGCTGTTTGTGTCAATGGACGCAGTAGCGGGACTTGGGAGCGCGCCCGCACGGGTGCCCCCATGGAAAGTGGCTTACCGTGGGGGCACCAGATGAAGATGAGGAGCCAGAAGCGCAGCCGTGGCACCCCAGAAGAGGAGGATCAGGGCTGCTCTGTGCAAAACCCTTGCACAGAGCAGGTATTAATAACATGTTTGTTATTTAGAAAAAAAAAAAACCTTTACAATCACTTTAAAATTACTTTTTCTGCTTATGCATTTTTACACAGGTTTTACAGGATTTATAATCAGCCAACAGTTTGTGCAGCACTTTGCAAAATAAGGGAAACAGTAAAGTTACAGTACAATTCAGTACATGAGGGTAATGCTTAGTACACACAATCATAAAATCAGAGGACAAAAATCACTTTCGAAGCAATAGTACGATAATCTGATCGTTAATACACAGCTTTCGAGAGACGATCACAACAGTTTATCCAACAATATCTGACGTGACAAGCACGAAATTTTTTCTTGAACGATTTCCGTTTAATCAGTACAATATTCGTCCGGAAAAAATAACAGAAGATCAAGACCATGCATACTCGGAAACGAAAGAATACATTAGCATACAATACAACAGATTCCATCACTTCCCAAGCTGTATTCTGTTGTACAAGTATTTTCATAACTTTAGTAAACTCTATACTTTCGATATGAGACTAGCATGTAATCTCATTGTGTGTATGAGGCATTAAGAGGCATTGCTTGTGAGAACTCACAACCTAATATAAATATTTTTGTTGTAAAAACAAATACATGAAAACATTTTCCTAAGCACTCGGGGCTAGTTTAACCACTTAAAGCGGAGTTCCACACAAAAATGGAACTTCCGCTTTTCGGAACCCTCCCCCCCTCCGGTGTCACATTTGGCACCTTTCAGGGGGGAGGGGGCTGCAGATACCTGTCTAAGACAGGTATTTGCACCCACTTCTGGCATAGACTCCCATGGGAGTCTACGCCTCCTCCCGTCCCCACCGCTCTGTCTCCTGGGAAACATACAGCTCCCAGGAGAGAGCGGGGACCACTTACGATGCGCAGCGCGACTCGCGCATGCGCAGTAGGGAACCCGGGAAGTGAAGCCGCAACGCTTCACTTCCTGATTCCCTCACCTAGGATGGCGGCGGGTTCTCGGCGTTGCCTGCCGACATCGCTGGACCCTGGGACAGGTAAGTGGCCATGTATTAAAAGTCAGCAGCTGCAGTATTTGTAGCTGCTGGCTTTTAATATTTTTTTTTTTTTGGCGGTGTGGGTGGACCCCCGCTTTAAGGAACGAGCCTCTTTCTGAGATTTGTTGTTTACAAGTTAAAAACATTTTATTTTTGCTAGAAAATTACTTAAAACCCCCAAACATTATATATATATTTTTTCTAACACCCTAGAGAATAAAATGGTGGTCGTTGCAATACTTTCTGTCACACCGTATTTGTGCAGCGGTTTTACAAACGCACTTTTTTTTTTTAAAAATACACTTTTTTGAATTAAAAAATAAGACAACAGTAAAGTTAGCCCAATTTTTTTTATATTGTGAAAGATAATGTCACTCCGAGTAAATTGATACCCAACATGCAACACTTCAAAATTGCTCCCACTCGTGGAATGGCGACAAACCTTTACCCTTAAAAATCTCCATAGGCAACATTTAAAAATTCTACAGGTTGCATGTTTCGAGTTACAGAGGAGGTCTAGGGCTAGAATTATTCCTCTCGCTCTACTGATCGCGACAATACCTCACATGTGTGGTTTAAGTACCATTTTCATATGCGGGCGCTACTCACGTATGCGTTCGCTTATGCACACGAGCTTGGCGTGCACGTTTAAAAAAACATTTTTTTTTTCTTATTTATTTTACCTTTTATTTTTTATTTTTACACTGTTCTTTAAAAAAAAATGTGTCACTTTTATTCCTATTGCAAGGAATGTAAACATCCCTCGTAATAGAAAAAAAGCATGACAGGACCTCTTAAATATGAGATCTGGGGTCAAAAAGACCTCAGATCTCATATTTACACTAAAATGCAATAAAAAATAAAAATAAATAAATTTTGTCATTTGAAAAAATGAAAAAAAAAATGACCCTTTAAGAGCTATGGGCGGAAGTGACGTTTTGACGTCGCTTCCATCCTGCAATGATATGGAGATGGGTGGGGTCCATCTTCCCCTCACTCGTCTCCATGTCTAGCCAGGAGAAGTACCAGATCGCCTCCGCCGCTACCGACGGCTCCGGTAATCGGCGGAGGGCACTGGAGTGTGGCTGAGGGGGGGCCCCCTCTCCCGCCGCCGTTAAAAGTGATCTTGCGGCGAATCCGCTGCAGAGACCACTTTTATCTGAAAGCGGACCGCCCGCTGAAGAAGACGATACCAGGGTTATAGCAGCTAGCTGCTGCCATAACAACGATATTGCTCTTCAAAGTACCGACGTAAAACTGTGGCGGGCGGTTCGTAAATGGTTTTAAAGGACAACACAGCAAAAGCTTCCTGTCTGCAGGTTCACTTTTATTTCCACAAATTATACAAATTGATTCTCATATAACTTTAAATGGGAACAAGAACTAGGCTCCACTTTGCTCAAAAAAGAGTAGTTAGAAAAGGCTCAAAACACTACAAAGTACTGTATAGCCCATACTAAACCCCTGTGCTTAGCCAAATTTATCCTATTGTACCAGCTGTGGCCCACACCCAGGGCCAGTACAAGAGTTTTTGTCTACTTAGGTGAAGGTGCATTTTGGTGCCCTTCCCCAACAGTCCTCCTGCCACCCCCCTGCCCAGCAGAGAGCACAAACAAACACGTCCCGGGGATGCGCAAATCATATCACCGACGCCAGGGGCATGCAGTTCTGGGCAACAGGCAGGTGGGTTTTCTTTACATTTAGCCCTGCTGAGCAAGCAGCAAAGTTTTACATTAATTTTTTTTTTGGCCCACTTCTTGACCGCACTGCATTTTGACATGACACATGCCAACACTCATGTATGGTATGAACAGGTCACTCAGAAAACAATTGTTTTCTTTGTGTTTTTGTGTTCAGCCTGTGTTAATCAGTGCAGATCAACACAGCACAACACATCTGATGTGAATGAGTCCTAAAAGTGAAGAGGAAAACATTAGCCTAAACATCCATAAAATATAATTAAAGAAAAAAGTTTTCTTTTTCTAGTTTTGGATAGAATAGAGAGGGATTAGAACCCCTGTCAGGTTTTTGTTGTCAGGTTTTTTTTGCTGTCTGTGCCCCTGTTAGGGAGATTCACCCTCTCTATTTGTCCTGTTTACCATTATCATTAAAAGTAAAGAAAATTCAAAATGTTGGGTTGTCCCCAGAAAAGTAATAGAGGGGAAATCTTACAATGGGGACACTAGAGGGCAGACCAGGAGGGTTTGAGCCTGCCCACTTGTGACTGCAAGCTAAGGCTGTCAAGCTTAGGTTCTTTATAAGTACAGATATCATTCAAATGAACCTGTGCCCAGACTATGTACATTAAAATATTGAAATTTTTGATCAAGTTGTAAAAACACTTTAATGCCGCGTACACAGGATCGGAAATTTGGCCAGCAAAAGACCGATGAGAGCTTTTGGTCAGAAAATGCGACCGTATGTATTCTCCATCGGACTTTTGCTGGGCGAATTTCCGCCAGCAAAAGATTGAGAGCATGACCTCAATTTTTCAGACGGAAAATGATTGGAAATTCCGTTTGTGTGTATGCAATTTTGACGTGCAAAAAGCCATGCTTGCTCAGAATCAAGTACGAAATGGAGCCGCTCAGTCTGGTAAAACGACCGTTCGTAATGGAGATGGCACATTTGTCACACTGCAAATTTTTTAATCTTTCAATGCAGCGCATTCTCTTCTTCTTTATAATGCTAGAAGAATGAAGTTGTTTTGCTGCTCATATTCACACGGAGTTCTCACAATCTTACTATTTTTTCTCGTGATTTCATGAATAATCTTTTTAGTTTTTAAAGCCAGATCTCCATAATAATGTTTTTAATTTTTTTTTATAGTCATTTTTTTAATTAATCAAGATCTCCTGTTGTATTTTTTTTATTTTACTAATTTTATAGTCATCTCCATTTTTTTTTGTATGTCACGTTTCCACAACACCATTATTATCTTGTATTTGTAAACCTCAAGGAGGTTGCTTGGTGTTGGTGTCCCTTGTTAATTTGACTTTGTATTTTTTAAATGTACCTGCCTACTCACAAACTGTCCTTTTTGAAGTAAAACACATAGGCAAGTATTTCTGAAAACAAAATATCAATTTATTCTGGGTCCTAACAAAATAAAGAGGAAGGCAACGCTGGAGAAACTGGTGAAATTTTCCAAGCCTTTGTACCCCAGGGCAGACATCTATAATTTTACAGTAAAAATTGGTGGCCTGCCAGATAAGAGAGAGTATACGTGTCATTCCACATCCTATAGGGCACTTTCACGAATAGACCTTGTCTATGCATCACCTGGGGCATTACGTTGGGCAGGGGCAGTGGATCATTTGCCCCGCGGGATTTCAGATCATACCCCTATTTGCCTTAAAATTTCCCTGATTAAATCCCCGGGGTTGAAGCTGTGGCGTCTGTCCCGATTCTGGGCTAAGGATGATAGAGTCCAGGAAACGGTGATGGAAGCTATTTGTAACTATTGGAATGAAAATGGGGAGTCTGCTAATGCCAATGTGTTATGGGATGCATTTAAATCTAGGATAAGGGGGGAATATATTGCCCGCATATCTTTCTTGCAGAGAGAAGCCTTCAAACTACGGGAGACTTTGGAGGAGAAGGCCGCTAGATGTGAAACAGGATATATTCAATCCCCTAATGAAACTAATTATCATATATGGCAGAGTACCCTACGTGAGCTTTCCCTACACAACATTGAGCAGACTAAAAAATCTATGTTATTCACAAAGCAGAAAATATCTGAGCATGGAAATAAAAATGGACATCTGTTAGCGTGGCTAGCAAAGAATCAGACTGCTTTCACTCACATAGCTAGTATCCGGAATGCCAATGGACAGCTGCTGTCCTCTCCGGAGGAAATAAATGCTGAATTCCTGAAGTTTTTCAGGGAAGTATATACCTCTAGGGCCCAGTTCACACCACAAGAACTACAGGAATATTTAGATGCAATTCCATTCCCTTCTCTGTCAGAGGAACATAGGAATTTATTGGAGGGGGATTTTTCTCTGGAAGAGGTTCAAAAAGCCATCGGAGGTTTACAGGGTGGTAAGACCCCGGGTGCAGATGGCCTTCCTACAGAGTTCTATTCACAACATGCTGAATTGCTTGCCCCCAGATTAAGGTCCCTCTTCTCTGGCCTGGTGGAGACGGGTGCTCTCCCAGGGTCTATGGAGGAGGCTATTATAGTCTTAATACCCAAACCTGGGAAAGACCCACAGGAATGTGCATCCTTCAGACCAATATCATTACTTAATGTTGATGCAAAAATCTTGGCAAAAATATTAGCTAACCGTTTATCGTTGGTAATCTCCACATTGGTTCATGTCGATCAAACAGGGTTTATGCCGGGCAAAGGTACCAACATAAATCTTAGGCGCCTTTTCTTAAATTTGTCGTTCCGCCATGACACAGCTGGATCTCAGGTGATTGCCTCCCTTGACGCCGAAAAGGCGTTTGACTCTGTAGAGTGGTCATATCTTTGGGGGGTGCTACAACGCTTTGGGTTTGGTCCCAACTTCATACGCTGGATGCGACTACTCTACAGAGCTCCAAGGGCTAGGGTGCGTACTAATGACCGATTGTCGGATTCCTTTACCTTACACAGGGGCACCCGACAAGGATGCCCCCTGTCTCCTAGTCTATTTGCCCTGGCCTTGGAGCCCTTGGCAATTCTGATTCGGGAGTCTCAGGAGGTTCGGGGAATTTGGGTTGGTAGTCTGGAGGAGAAAATATCCCTATACGCGGATGATGCTTTACTTTATCTGAATGACTCTGGCCCCTCGCTGTCCGCTGCTCTAGTATTATTTGATAAATTTGGTACATTATCGGGCATCCATATCAATTGGAATAAATCGGTCCTGTTTCCCCTGGATAGGCGGACCCAAGGCTCACACAATCATACACAATTGCAGTGGGTTGGAGAGTTTAAATACCTTGGGGTTAGAGTGTCTAGGGATGTCGGTCAATATTATGATCTGAACATGCTCCCCTTGCTTCGACTCCTGCGGGAGAAATGCCAGTCTTGGTCCGGACTTCCGTTGAATTTACTGGGCCGTATAAATATTCTCAAAATGATAATTTTACCCAAATTTAACTATTTTTTCCGTAATAGTCCGATCTGGATATCGCAGGTCTTTTTTCAAGAAATTGATAAATGCATCACCTCTTTTATATGGAATGGTGCTGTACCGAGACTGGCAAAATCCACACTGCGCTCACCGACGCACCTGGGGGGTTTGGCCCTCCCAGACTTCAGGGTTTATTATTGGGCAGCAATGCTGGTTACTGTATACTGGTGGTTTGCGGCGAAGAGGTCTAACGCTGCGGTTTGTGTTGAAGCAGCCTGGCTAGGCTCGCTACAAGAGCTGCAAAATCTGGCGTATAGGGGAGTGGGAGCCTATAAAGATGTCCCTGCTCCGACTAGGGCGACGATAAGGGTCTGGATTGCGGCTAGACATAGGTTCCGCCAAGTGGGTCGCTGGTCTCCAGTCCAGCCTCTCTGGGGAAACCCTAACTTGCCTCATTTTAGGTCAATACCAGACCCTCAGGTTTGGGCGAGATTCGGCATTAAGACTTTAAGGGATATTATGTCCACGGGCATACTAATGTCATTCTCGCAACTATCCAGGAAGTATGATCTGCCTGGGTGGATGTTCTTTCACTACATTCAGCTGAGACATGCGGCCAGGGCTCAATTCCACACGCCACCTGTTCTACAATTAGACCCCGTAGAGAATCTTTTGTCCTGTGAAGACCTGAAAAAACCACTGTCGGCTTTGTATGGTGTCTTGCTTCTAATTGACAGCGTAAAAATGGATAGACTCTGGGAACAATGGAGGGCTGATATCCCATCATTAGAGAAGGAAGATTGGGAGGATAGTCTTGAGCAGGGCCCCAAACTACTGCAGGTGATAAAATTATACAAACCAAATTTCTCCACAGGGTTTACTTCACCCCGGTACGTATGTCTAGAATATATCGTGACAGAGACCCACAATGTCCCAGATGTTTGACACACCCGGGCCCATACCTTGTTCTGGGATTGCCCTATGCTGTTGACCTTCTGGGCGGAAATATTTGACCAGTTGAATGTCCGCCTTGAGTTGAATGTCCCTGTGACACCTGAATTGGCCTTACTGGGTATACATGACGATGATCAGCGACCACACCACAGCAAACTGTTAATTTCATATTTGCTCATTTATGCTAAGAAAGAAATATTGTGTAAATGGACCTCTTCTACCCCCCCGGATATAGCTACATGGGAAAACAAAGTCAATGCTGCCCTCCCATTGTATAAATTGACGTACATCAATTGTGGGTGCCCATGGAAGTTCGACAAGGTGTGGTCCTCATGGGTGTCGATTTAGATAATGGGATAATGTCAATAGAGCCATAAGACCTACTAATTGCCCCATGCTCTCTTATGTCTCCTTGAATTCCACTCCCCCCCCCCCACGAAGCTTTGTTCCGTGTTGGTTCCTCCCTTTTTCTCCCTCTTCTTGTATTCTCCTCCCTTTCACTCAGGAACTATACCCCTAAACAGGGAACTGGAAAATGTACTACTTTCGATACTGATTTATGTTTTTTTCTTCTGACAATGATTTACGATGATATGCCGATATTGTTGTGATAAGGGTAATCTTGAACAACTGAATGTGAACTTATAATATTGTAAATATTATTTTATACAATAAAGCACTCCTGGTTGGAAAAAAAAAAAAATTGGTGGCCTGAGGAGTCCTTATAATAGTGAGCACAATCTGGTCCAGGACTACAAGAGATCAGGAACAGCAGCAGATGACATATCTGCCCCCAGGCTGTGGTCATACAACAGCCTGCATCTTTTGCCAGACCAGACTAAACCCAGGCCATCACTCTCTTGTCTTCCTTAGACGCTTCCTTCCAGGCTGTGGCTGTGGTGTTGGAGGTGTGGCAGGGGGTGGAGGAGGAGGAGGACCTGGAGGAGGAGGAGGACCATGGTTCAACTCACAAATGTGGCTTTGACTTTTGAGTTGGCCCCTCAACCCCTTATTTAGGCTTATAACATTACTTCCTCACATAAGAGGCGTAGGCCCTCCTCCATTTCCAGCATTTTGCAGGCTGTAATGTATGCAAAGTCCTCTTGAACACTGTGGGGGATTCTGAGGGCTGCAGTAGCCTTCAGAAATAGGCAAATTGCTGCCTCCTTCACGTTACTCCTCTTCCTGCCACTTTTTGGTGGAAGGCGGAAGGGAGGGACCTGCGATTCTGGCAGGCTACTGGGCCCGGCCACCTCCTGGCTGCCACTTTCCACAGCCTGGCTGAGGCTTTCCTGTGTATGAAAAAGGAACATTGTTTTAGTTTTTGGTTTATCAATCACACACAATTTTCATCTCATGATTATTGAAAATTTAATTTTAATAAATAGAAAAGACTAACATTCTGCCCCCAGCATTTTTCATTCTTGTCCCAATCATTTGTGGCCACTACTGTCTATTGATATGTAAAACATCCTCGTCCGTAAGCTCATCTATTCAGGAAATGTCATATAAATTCTTGACTGGATGGTACAGAACCCGGTGCGATTAGCACAGATATATCCAACTGCAGATAATCGCTGCTGGAGTGGATGTAAAGATAGGGTACATTTCTTCATATTTGGTGGACATGCCCTAAAATCAAGGTATTCTGGGAAGAAATAGCTCCATGGATCAAAAGAATGAATTAACACCAGTCTACTTCCTGTTTCACTGGATCACTGGAGCCACAAAATCCTATAAAAACAGTATAACACCACATTTACTAAATGCAGCAAAGAGGTTAATACCCAGGTACTGGAAACAGGCTACATGCCCTACATTTGGAAATTGGAAAAAGGGAAGTGCATGAGATGATGGAGGCAGAAAGGTGGGTTTATAAGACCAGAAACAAACAGGATAAATTTGAAAAAATATGGGCAAAATGGGAAAGTTTTGTTCAGGAGTTAGATAGAGATGAATTTAATTAGAAGCTATTGCCGGAAACTTAGATAAATTTTAAAGGGGAATCTGATAGTGGGAAGATAAATAAGGAACGATCCACAACATTGTTTTAAAAATAAAGATTGTTAAATTAAATTTGTGATTATGTGGTGTATGTTGATTGTGGAGGATAGCTCCATTCGTGGCATCTGTTCACCCCTTCACCCCCTCTGCCCCCCCCCCCTTTTTTTTTTTCTTACACGTATTAAGTTAATAATATACACAGAGCACATGCACTTGAATATTTAAAATTATTTACCATATTTATCGGCATATAACACGCACTTTTTTCCCCTGAAAATCAAGGGGAAATCGTGGGTGCGTGTTATAGGCCGATCCCCCCCCCCCAATTTTGTGTGATTGGAGCGATCGCGGCGCTTGCCGCGATCCCCGCCGACATACACATCCGTGTGTAAATTCAAATATGGCGCCGAGACTGCAGGGACTCGGCGGAGCCGAGATACACATACCCGAGAGTCCTCGGCTTTTCTCGGCGACGCTTACAGTTCCGCCCATAGGGCGGGACTGGGCGGGATTGTAAGCGGCGCAGAGAAAAGCCGAGGACGCAGTCTCGGCGCCATATTTGAATTTACACATACGTTGTGTATGTCGGCAGGGATCGCGGCGATCCCACAAAGCTGCACTGGGGCAAGGCTGCACGGGGGCAAGGCTGCACGGGGGCAAAGCTGCACTGGGGCAAGGCTGCACGGGGGCAAGGCTGCATGGGGGCAAAGCTGCACTGGGGCAAGGCTGCACTGGGGAAAAGCTGCACTGGAGAAAAGCTGCACTGGACACTGGGGCAAGGCTGCACTGACAATTCTGCACCGGGGCAAAGCTGCACTGACAATTCTGCACTGGGGCAAAGCTGCACTGACACTGAAAAGGCTGCAGATGGACACCAATAACGCTGCATTGATGGGCATTTTAATGGAAGTTTTTCTACCTTAAACTTTACTCCTAAAAGTTTTTTTCCTTAAAATTCCCTCCTAAACTTGTGGTGCATGTTATACGCCGGTGCGTGTTATACGCCGGTGCGTGTTATACGCCGATAAATACGGTATTTTAAAAGCAATTTCATAAATTTTTTTTTTTTTTCTTTTAACATACACAAAAGCACACTTGAAGATTTAAATTATCTATTTTTATATTTTTATAAATAGTTTTTTTTTTTTTTTTAATCACATACACAGAGTAAAGTACTTGAAGATTTAAATTTTTTTATTTTCATAGCACTTTCACAAACTGGGTTTTTTTTTCTTCTCTTTTCTTTCTTCACTCATATATAGGTTTATAACAAACACAGAGTATAAGCACAGGAATATTTCACTTAACTAAGTTACTCACCTTAATTGCACGTTTAAATTTCATCAAAAGGGGGGAGAGAGAAGGGAGGGGGGAGGAGGAGAGAGGGACGAGGGGGAGAGGAGGGGTGAGGAGTAAGGGGAATGGGGATTAACCCCCCCCTTTTTCCCTTTTCTTTTACATAGGTTAATAACATATAAAACTTTCATAATTGAGGTTTTTATTTTTTTTTTTCCTCTTTCTTCACATATATTAGGTTAATAATATACACAGAACACAAGCACTCGAAGATTTTAAATTATTTACTTTAATTGTACTTTCATAGAAAGAAGGGGAAGGGAGAGGGAAAGGGAAGGGGTGTTTTTTTTTCCTTTTTCTCTCTCTTTCCTTCCTCTTTCTTTTTCCTCTCCTTGGGTGCATGGGGGGGGGGGGGGGGGGTGTTGAGGGAGCCACTCTCTGTTATTGGTATTTCCATATAAGTTATGATTTTGAATATTTTCTTTATGTGGATATGCCATGTAAATGTTAACTGTAATAAGAGAAAAATGTTTAATAAAGGATGAATTATATTAATTTGACAACCAGAAATATTTTGAAGAATGCTATACCTGGCTCAAGCTGGGCTCCTCCACATGTTGCTGCCTGGAAGGCCCAGGTTGGATGTCAGAAGCCTCAGCTGGGGGGGAAGGAAGTGTGGAAGGAAGACTGGAGAGTGCTGGCCTGGGTTCATTCTGGCCTGCTAGAAAATGCAGTCTGTCATAGTACCACAGCCTGGGTACATAAATGTCATCTGCTGCAGCACCTGATCTCAGGGAATCCTGGACCTTCTTGAGCTCCCTATTATAAGTGCTCCTCATGCAACCAATTAGGGCCTTCAAATAGGGGATGTCTGCCGTGGGGATCACGGGCTTCACAAATTCCAGCAATTGATCCAGTGCTGCATTCCTCTTTGGTTTATTGTTATAAAAGGGGTGATTTACCTGCCACAGACAGGGCAGCTCCCTGTACATATCAATGAATATGGGCATAAAGTCCTCGTCATTGAATAGATCCATTTTCTCTGCAAGACACAACACAAGACAAACCCTAATGTCATGCTAAACTCTCCTAATCTTGACCCAATATAGGCCTCAATCTATAAGCAGTATAGGCCACTGATGCATCAACTTAAAATTGTACCTTTGTTATAACGATCGGCGCTTCCGCTGCACCTTCACGCACGTATGATCTGTGAGCGTTATACTTTATGTACACTGCGCATGCGTGAAACTCCGCCCGCCCCTTCTAGAATATTCCCCGCCCCGGCTCTTTCATCGCAGTGGGAGAGGAACATGGCGGAGACACAGCAGGTGCTTAATAGCAGTAACGAGGAGGAAAGCCCAGAGCAAGAAACGTCCCAATCCAGGAGGAGGAGATTTAAGGCCTCAAATATGTCCTTTGAAGAGATGGTGGACATATTGAAGAGGGCCGACCATGATGGGAAGTATGGACCTTACCTAAACCCAAATGTGAGAAAGGCCAAGATCATGACTAAAGTAGTGAAGAGTCTGCGCCGGAATTTTGGGGTACGATGATCCAAGGAGCAATTGAGGAAACGCTGGTCGGACCTCAAATTAAAAGGAACAGGATCAGTACAGAAGGATCAAGAAAGTGCTTCTAAAAAGTACTTGTGTGTTACTATTATGATTATTACTTGCATGCTGCGTCATGTGCTTTTCTTTACTATTGTCCAGTTTAAAATGGCTACTTTCATGTTCATGGGCACAGTAATCGGTCATAGTAAGCATCATTTGTTTTCCAATTAAATACAATGTTTTTTCCAGACACAGGGTTAACTACATTTGGTCATGATAATTTGTATAAAAAGAAGTTTAGGACATTGTTGTCTAGATGTCTTTGAAACTAGAATGAATTGCAAACTTGATTCAGTTGAATGTAAGGAGAGGACACTCAGCAGCTGTTTACACATCTGGACTCTGGAGCACTAGTGTGGGACACCAGAGCACATTTTTTAGGGTGACCCACACAGGTGCTCCAGTGAATACTTGGGGTGTCTCCATGTTTGAAACTTGTCCAAAAAAGGTAAGTATTTCAGCTTGGTTAAGGGAATTAATCATGTCTTCAGCTTGAAACTCTGCCCAAACAGACAAATGTACACCACTTCCAAGCAATGTTTCACATTCATATTTCTGTCCACAAATATCTGCATGCTAAGTATACCTTTTGTTTTATTCTCATAGGGGAGAAAAGACTCGCTCCATCCAGGACCAGACTAAGAGCATCATGGACCTGGTGCTGAGGATTTTGGTGGGCCTTTTTATGAAAACAAAATGAAAATGCAAAAATTTTTTGCTAAAACAAATTAAATATACTCTCACCAGTAATATCAGCCGTGCAGCCTTTGAGCAGCAGCAACACCACCAATACCACCTGCTATGCGGTCTCTCACTAACAGCAACATAGGGAGACCATATTTCCAAACTGCCATTCAGGGACATCCCCCTTTCCCAAAAAAAGATGAGGTAGGATATAGTCTCGGGGTTGATGGGGAAATAGGTGGCGGGAGTGATTTTTTGGGCAATTGGCTGGTGTTAGCACTTAAAATAATCCTGACACTATGCTTGATATGGCGTCAGGATGATCAAATTCCATTATTTCTATTACTACATTGTAATATATAGTGAAATAGTTCAACTCAACATAATGCAGAATCAGTGGGAACCTGAGCTTGTCACTTGCCACCAGATGTAGCGTGTCACTTGCTACCATCGCCTGCTGCCAGATGCAGCATGCCAGATGCCACCCATAGCCTCCCATCAGATACAGTGTGCCACTTGCCACCAGCAGCCTGCCATCAGATACAGTGTGCCACTTGTCACCAGCAGCCTACCACCAGATACAGTGTGCCACTTGCCACCAGCAGCCTGCCACCAGATACAGTGTGCCACTTGCCACCAGCAGCCTGCCACTAGATACAATGTGCCACTTGCCACAAGCAGCATGCCACTAGATACGGTGTGCCACTTGCCACCAGATACAGTATGCCACTTGCCACCAGATACAGTGTGCCACTTGCCACCAGCAGCCTGCCACCAGATACAGTGTGCCACTTGCCACCAGCAGCCTGCCACTAGATACGGTGTGACACTTGCCACAAGCAGCATGCCACCAGATACGGTGTGCCACTTGCTACCAGCAGCCTGTCACCAGATATGGTGTGCCACTTGCCACCAGCAGCCTGTCACAAGATATGGTGTGTCACTTGCCACTAGCAGCCTGTCACCAGATACAGTGTGCCACTTGCCACCAGCAGCCTGTCACCAGATATGGTGTGCCACTTGCCACCAGCAGCCTGTCACCAGATACAGTGTGCCACTTGCCACCAGCAGCCTGTCACCAGATACAGTGTGCCACTTGCCACCAGCAGCCTGCCACTCCCTCCAGGACTCTGCCTGGACTGATAGAAGGGACAGGGCCTAGTCAATCAAATCCCTGGAGCCCCCACCCCTCCTGAGCTGGGATGGTATGGCCATGTGTGAAATGAATGCCAGGAGTATTGATCAGACCAAGTTCTACAGGGCGAGGGTATTGTGTGTTCAAGCCTTTGGGCTCACACTGGTGTTGCAGTCGGCCGCACTGCTTATGTATCTGCAGTTTTAGCTTGCAGTCCTATTTATATATATTAGGTTGCAGGTTTTTGCTGCATTTTCTGACAGTGCACCAAAGATGCAGCATGCAGGAATTTTGGTACGCTTTCAGAAAATGCAGAAAAAACACACAACCTAATATAAATCAATAGGACTGTGGTTAAAATACAGGAAAACTGTGGATACACCAACAATGGGCCAAAACACAGCAAACCAGTGTGAACCCACCTAAAAGCACAAGGGACCAAGCACTACCACAGGCTGATGACACAATTCTAAACACTTTCTCTAGTTATGACAGCTACTGCTGGAGAAAAAAAGTTAAAAACGAGGGGAAGGGAGATAAGCGTCCAGTCACTGTGCTCACATTTGGATGGTCCCTGGAGGCTCATCACTCAGCGATATCCTGTTCACCTTCTATCTACTGGTGTTCTGTCCATAATTTCCCACCCACACGGCTCCTTCACTGCACAGACTTCACAGAGGGAGAGGGGAGGGGAAAGGCAGAGCCGACTCAGCCTCTCCCATTTGTGTAGGGGGAACTGTGCACTGTGACATTGTAATAACCACAGTGAGCAAACACAGATGCAGCCAGACACCCCTACATTTACATACAGCTTCTCCTGTCCCATAGAAGTTTATGGACAGGAGAAAATCGGGCTTATACTGCTGGCTGGGGGGGGGCCCGATTTTAAGACAGGGGCCTGGAGCTTCAGCTCCAAAAGCCTCTATGTTAATCCGGCCCTGGCTCCGTCGGAGGTCACCAGCAACACCACACCTTAGGAAGAAGGGGAGCAGAGTATTGTGGTACCTCAGGATGTGGAGGAAGGAGAGGTGGAAGAAGTGCTCGAATTTGGCACCACAACAGATTCAGGTAATAGATGTATGCCTGCATATTTTTAATACATGGTGTGTATTTTTATTTTAGGTGATGTTGAGGTTGTGGTACCAAAATCGAGTCATTTCACCAGTGACAGTGCACAACGGCTTATCCAGGAAATCATGTTTTGTAGTCGTGATTTGGACCTTATCAAGGAAAAAACCGAGGAGATTTAACAAAGACCGAAGAACATGATGTACTAGGGAGAATATAAATCCTAAAAAGATTCCAGGATTTTTTTTTTTTTTTTAATTTTCTCTAAATTTTTTAAACAGTTTAAAAGCCAAAATTTGGAAGATGCACACAATGGGGGTTATTTACGAAAGGCAAATCCACTTTGCACTGCAAGTGCACTTGAAAGTGCACTGAAAGTGCACGTGGAAGTGCAGTCGCTCTAAATCTAAGGGGTAGATCTGAAATGAGTGGAAGCTCTGCTGATTTTATCAGCCAATCATGTGCAGGCTAAAATGCTGTTTTTTATTTTCCTTGCATGTCCCCCTCGGATCTACAGCAACTTTACTTCTAAGTGCACTTGCAGTGCAAAGTGGATATTCCGTTAACATATGTTGACACACTGGGTGTTATTTACTATCTGCCATCAGGGGATTTCAATGTATGCGTTTTGTGGGTGCAACCCCTTCCTCCCAACTCTAGTAGGTGAGAGGAAGTGGTTGCACCCCCAAAACACGTCCATTGATCCCCCATGATGGGAGATAGCACATGTTGACATTAGGTATGGGATCAGAAAGGAAATCCCCATTTTGACTCACAATTTGTGTGCATCTTCTGAATTTGGCTTTTACAGGGCTGACTTCACCCCATCTGATGAAGGCAAGATCAAGACCTTTTTCACACTATAAAATGTCTGATATTGCCTTCTTTTTTGCAATGTTGAACTTTGTAAGTTCCGGGGTTGTGTATGTTATGTTTGGAAGCATGCCTGTTTCTGTATTTTTTATAAAATTTAAAGGTAGGTAAAACTTTGAAAAAAAAAAGATGTGTTTTTTTTTTACCGCCAAATGTTTTATAAAACGCACATGTGAATGTGCACGGAGTAAAAGGTTTATACTCAACAATGTGTGGCTTCTTCTTTCAATGATCAATACCAGTTTTTGTGTCAAGTTGGTGTTTACAGTGACAATGGGTGTTAATAATGGAAAAACCACTTGGCACTACTAGTGCACTAGGACAACCTAGGAGACAGCAAAAATAAACCCAAGCAGTAAATGAAAATAAAGATTTTATCTGATAAAAGAGAAAATTTATTCAAAATGTGCTGGCATAGCAATGGCCCCCCTACCCTTAAAATATTCTACATATTTTTCTCGCACTTCACGGGCGATTTGGGGGGGCAAGCCAGGACGGACAGCTTCCAGGGCCATCATTGTTTCCTGAAGTCTGGCCTCAGGCCCAACTAAGGCAACATAATTAGGATTATTGCGTTTCAAAAAGTTATGAAGGATGCAGCAACATAAAATTATGTGATTTCGTTTGTACATATTTATGGCTTTTTGAAATAGGCGGAATCAGCTGTCCAGTATCCCAAAGGCATTCTCCATGACTCTTCTGGCTCTGGCCAGCCAGTAATTAAAAACCCTCTTCTCCGGGGTGAGGGTCCTCTGGGGGAATGGCCTCATCACGTGGTCACCCAGACCGAATGCCTCATCTGCGACAAAGACAAATGGCAGTCCTTCCACGTTCTCCTCCGGAGGTAGCAATCCAAAGCCACCACTCTCGAGACGTCGATAATACTCATTCCGGGCAAAAACTTCACCATCCGACATCCGGCCATTCCTCCCCACGTCCACATACAGAAACTCATATGTTGCTGACACCACCACCATCAACACAATACTATTAAACCCCTTGTAATTATAATAGTATGACCCCGAATGGGGTGGTGAGACGATGTGGACGTGCTTCCCATTGATTGCCCCTCTGCAGTTAGGAAAGTCCCACCACTGGGCAAATTGGGAATCCACACGCTGCCATTCCTGTGGCGTTAAAGGAAACTGTGGAGTCAAACAAGAAAAAAAAAAATTACTAATTTTGCACATAAACATTGCAAGCAGATTAGACACAAACATTCTTGGCCAACATCAGTATAACCTTTATTTTAAGGAGTATTTAAAGGCAAAAATATAAGGTCCACTTATCATATTCCTCACCCTCTCTGATGGACCCTTGTAAAAATTTTAGGGGGGGGTATGTTTTGGATAGGTAACCCTCTCAACTTCATTGAGAGCTGAATGCATACATAATGCATAAATAAATAATGATAATGCATAAATAATGTGTTTTACTTTGGCCAACCCCTCCTTACTTACACTATTGGCAGCCTACTGGACAGGTAAGTGTCATAATACAAATATATAAATACACACCGTCCTAATTGAAGCACATTTTTACATTCTGAAATTACCTATCAAGATAATAATAGAACAAAACTTTAAACAGTACAATTTGAAAGTATTCGGCAGGCCCTTTCACTACATGCTTTGTTGAATTCATCCATAAATATGAACACAAAAGAGGTAGGTATAGTGTGTATGGGTTTGGCAAAGTCAGCAGATGGAGGATTGGTATGGGTTGATTTAGTGGTTGGGGGGGGAGGGAGGGCTCCAAATGATTTTGGGCCCCCCCCAAAAAAAGCCTCTGGCACTATGCATGGATTTAAAGTGGGGTTCCACCCCAAAAAAAAAAAAAAAAAAAAAAAAAAAAACTACATGAAAAATCCTAAAAAAAAAAAAAAAAAAAAAAAATACAAAAAAACATTTGGATACATTTTTTTTTTACTTACCACTAAATGCCTGTTGCTAGGGGGTCCCTTGTAGTCTGCCTCTTCCAGTGCCTGGGCTGGTGACATCACTTCCCCCTCGGCACAGGAAGGGCTCAGCTCTGCTCCCTCCCTCCTGTCAATCATCTGGGACCCATTACAGGTCCCAGGTGACTGAGCGGCCAATCACGGCGCGCGGCGTTGCTCGCGCATGCGCAGTGGGTGCCAGGCTGTGGAGCCACAGCCCGGCGCCCACAGTTGCAATGCCGACGCCATTGAATGGAGGGGGAGACAAGCAGGGCTTCGATCCCCCGCATCTCTGGACCCTGGGACAGGTAAGTGTCCAATTAAAAGTCAGCAGCTGCAGTATTTGTAGCTGCTGACTTAATTTTTTTTTTTTTTTCCACTGGACCTCCAGTGGAACTCCTCTTTAAGGACACAAATAACATTTGGATGCATTTTAGGGGGTGTTTAGGGTAAAGCACTACAATGGAGCTGAAAAAATACATTGTTAAGTGACTAGGCTAGGTGTATATGGGCCCAGGATAGCATGCTGGGGAGGTTAGTGAAGGCAAATATGCATGAAGGACAGAAAGCAAAATTTAAAAAATTCCAGCATGCATGAGGACAAAGGGGACATTCACAGCATATTCCAATCATGGTAATTAGGGAATGATGAAAGAAATACAATACATTAGCCAACATTAAATTCATTGAATGTGATGTTAAAGGAGAAATTTTACCTTAATATAGTCCTTCTGCAGGACCTGAATGATGGCAGAACAGGTCTCTGGGATAATGATCCCCCAGAGCCTGGGGGAGATGCCTGTCAAGAACTTGAGGTCCTGCAGGCTTCTCCCAGTCACCAAGTACCTCAACGTGGCGACTAGCCTTTGTTCGGGAGTGATGGCTTGCCGCATGCAGGTGTCCTGCCTGCTAATATGAGGGGACAGCAAAGCCAACAAATGGTGAAAAACGGTGTTAGTTATCCGGAGAAATTTCCTGAAATCATCAGGGTTATTCTCCTGGATCTCCCGCAACAAAGGCATATGAGAGAATTGGTCACGCTGGAGCAACCAATTCTTGGTCCATGAACTCCTCCTCACCCTGTTCATGGACTGGGCTTGGGTCAAAGCTAGAAGCCCAACACCAAGCCCTCGCACAGCATGAACTCTACGATGAGCACGTACCCACAACATGGCTTCAAAACGGTTGGCTGGTCAGAACTAACTAAACAGAACACACTGAAGAACAGCAAGGCCTGTGAAGAGCGAGCTGAAAATCAGTAACAAGCGTTCAAGAACGCACTGAAAAACAGATACAAACCCACAAGCACAAACTGAACAGCAGTAAAACGATCTGAAAAAGCATGAGTCGTCTCTCACCAAACTTCTACTAACACGAGATAAAAACGAAATTAGCAGAAGGAGCCTAAAGGTTGGCGCACTAGGTATTGAACTTCCTTTTTCTAGTCCCGTCGTACATGTTGTATGTCACCGTGTTCTTGGCGGTCGGAATTTGGTGTGACCGTTTGTATGCTACAGGAAATAAGAATAAAGCTCTCTAAAGAATTCCTATCTTAGAGAGTTATTATGAGAACACATGTCCCTATAAGAGGATTTCACGTGACAGCATTTGCCACTTGGCTCCTGTAAGCAGCCCATAAATAGCAGCACTTCCTGTAGCCTCACCAGCGCCCATCAAATGCAGCCTCACCAGCGCCCATCAAATGCAGCCTCACAAGCGCCCATCCATGCAGCCTCACAAGCGCCCATCCATGCAGCCTCACAAGCGCCCATCCATGCAGCCTCACTAGCGCCCATCAAATGCAGCCTACCAGCACCCATCAAATGCAGCCTCACCAGCACCCATCAAATGCAGCCTCACCAGCACCCATCAAATGCAGCCTACCAGTGTCCATCAATGAATGTTTGCTTGTTTCCATTCATTAAAGAGTTGGGACACAGACACAGTCCTCCGCTGCGTGTTTGACACTATGTGTGAATGGGCGGCGGCTGCCTGCTGATGTTGCTTGCTGCAGAGAGAAGAGAGTAATAACACCAGTGGCCGGGCGTCCTAGGCGGCAGGGCACCCTAGGCGGCTGCCTAGTTTGCCTAGTGGTAGCACCGGCCCTGCCTCGTGTCAGGGACTGTCATGTACATACTGCGCATGGTTTTGCAACTGGCCACGGGTGCACGGGTCCATTGGGACGTGTCCCAGTCCATAGGCATTCAGCAGTGAATAGACGCGCGCCAATGCGCATGCGCGCACACTAACACAGCTTTGGTGCCCAGTGATCCTTAAAAGGGGCCTCTTCAGAATGTATCCTTGCTGTCTGATCTGCAGCTCATCCTGTACCCGATCCTGAATCCGCATCTGCTCCAGTGTTACCCAGCTTCTCCTGACCTCGCTGCTGTCTCCAGTCCTGAACCTTTGGCTTGCCTTTGACCTGCTCTGTGTTCCCGTTTGATCTCCTGTTGCCGATTCTGCCTGGACTTGACCATTCTCTGCCTGCTGCTTTGGTCTGATTGATCCGCTGCTGTGACCTGGCTTATCTGACCCTGCTTCTGTCTGCTGTCCTGCGTCAGTGCGCTCTTGCCTACCAGTCCTGCATCCGTGTGCATCTGCCTACAAGTGCTGCATCCGTGTGCATCTGCCTACAAGTCCTGTATCTGTGTGCATCTGCCTACAAGTCCTGCATCTGTGTGCACCTGCCTACAGTCCTGCATCTGTGTGCATCTGCCTACAAGTCCTGCATCTGTGCGCATCTGCCTACAAGTCCTGCATCTGTGCGCACCTGCCTGCTACTTCTCAGCGTTCCTGCATCCGCAGCAATCAAGTCTGTTCCTGTCTCTGCCAAGCTGACTTCATCTTCAGTCAAGCGCACCCTGCAGGCTCTCCTACTCCGCTGTGCTCCGAGGGTCACTGTTCCCACTCCAGTGACCCCGATACCAAAGCCGTGCGAGAGGTCTCCCTCTGCACGTCAGGATCACCTCCAAGGTACGTGTCAGGGACAATTGACTGGACCTCATGAACAGCATCTTTCTTCTCTGGACGCCGAGCTAGATGAACTTTGTGCTATGCTTAAATCTTGGTTGCCTGGTCCCTCTGCACCGGTCCAAACTCCAGCTCCTACTCCTGCTCCAATTCAACCCACCTCTTCTGGCCATCCCACCTACCTTGCCTCGCGAATACCATGTGTTTGCAGATGTATTTCGCAAGCAAAAGGCAGAAGTTTTACCTCCACATCGTTCTTTTGACTGTGCATTTACTTTGATTCCTGGAGCACCTCTTCCCAAAGGAAGGACCTATCCCCTGTCATTGCCTGAACAAATATCTATGGGGGAATATGTAAAAGACATCATGGAAAGAGGTTTTATCCAACCCTCTTCCTCTCCAGTAGGGGCAGGTTTTTTCTTTGTTGAAATAAAAGATGGGGGTCTTCGACCATGCATGGACTATCGAGGGACTAAATCAAATCACCGTAAAAGACTTCTACCCTTTGCCTCTCATTCTAGAACTGTTTGATGTACTTAAGGGAGCCATTATCTTCTCTAAGCTGAACCTCCGAGGGGCTTATAACCTGATTCGAATTAGGCTATATGCATGTTGCTTTTGAGCGTTTCTGCAGTGCTTTTTGCGGGGCTTGCCGCGTTTTTGGACACGCGTTTTTTTTTTTTTTTATACAGCTGGTTGCTAAGGAGGGGGCTGGGAATGTAAAAAAAAAAAAAAAACTGAATTTCCGGCTAAAAACAATCGTGAAAAAAAAAAAAAAAAAAACAGCGTGGGGTCCCCCCCAGGTCCATACCAGCCCCTTATCCGAGCATGCAGCCCGGCAGGTCAGGAAAGGGAGGGGACGAGCGAGCGCCCACCCCCCTCCTGAACCATACCAGGCCACATGCCCTCAACATGGGGGGATGGGTGCTTTGGGGCAGGGGGGGCTCTGCGCCCCCACCCCAAAGCAACTGGTCCCATGTTGATGGGGACAAGGGCATCTTCCCGACAACCCTTGCCCGGTGGTTGTCGGGGTCTAAACAAGGGGACCCCCAGATCCCACCCCCGCATGTGAATGAGTATGGGGTACATTGTACCGTTACCCATTCACTAAAAAGAAAAGTAGTGTAGCGTTAAAAAATACAGTAGACAGTTTTTGACAAGTCTTTTATTAAAAATCTTCTTCTCCGCTTCTTCCTCCATCTTCTCCCGCATCTTCATCCTCAGGTCTTCTCATTCTCCCCCTGCTTCCCTGCTTCTTCTTCCGCTCTTTCTGTCTTCTTTGTTCGGTGATCTTCTTCCTCTGCCGCCGTTCACGTTGACGACCCTCCTCTGATGTTGCCGCTCGCTGATCTGTCAGGGCCGATGTCATGCATTTCTTAAATAGCGATAGCGGTGTGGCACTCAGATTATGTCATCCAGGGGCCACGCCCCCTTGTGATGTCACTGACCCATCATGCCCCGGGCGGAGCTTCCCTTCCATTAATAAACCCCGTCTGGTCTGGATGTATGATAGATGGCATTATGGGTTTAAGTCGGTTTGCGAAAATCTTCGCTAATATTTTTATGTCGGTGTTGAGAAGCGACATCACTCTGTAGTTACTAGGGGCGGTGTGGTCTTTCCCGTCTTTGGGGAGCACCATAATTTGGGCCAGCAGTCCCTCTTTGGGTATAGTGGTACCTAAAGCTAAGGCGTTAAAGTAGGCACACATTGGGTTAGACAATATAGGGAGGTATGTGGCTACTGTAATAGGCGTTCGTATATCCATCAGGGCCTTGGCTTTTCCCTTTCGGGAGCTCTTTTACCATTGTTTCCAGCTCCGTCTGGGTAATAGGCGTCTCAAGTTGTTTGCTGGTTTGGTTAGTGAGTTGGGGGGCCTGAGCTTCTGTCAGATACTCAAGGATACGGCCCTGCTTCTGATCTGCCATCAAGCCAGGCAGTGTAGCAGGGACATGGTAGAGCTGGGCATAGTATTCCCGAAAGGCAGCCGCAATCTTAGAGGAGTGAACTACTGGGGAACCCATCATGGTATAGAGTTTATGTACATGGCCCAAGGCCTGTTGTCCCCTTAGGGCCCCAGCTAGCAGTCACCCGCATTTATTCCCAAATTCGTAAAATTTGTGAGAGATGTGGCGAAGGCATGTTCGTATCCGGGTATCAAGCAGATTGGCGAGCTCCAAACGGAGGGATTGGAGTTCTGCTTCGAGCTCCGAGGTCAAACGTTTATGTTTGAGTTCCGCAGACTGGATTTTATTTAGAAGGGTTTGGAGATACCCTATACATGCTTTTTTTTTTTTTTTTTTTAATCTTGTGCCCTGGGATATGAACTCCCTCCTGACCACTGCCTTAAGCCCTTCTCATATGGACACCACCCCTACATCATCCATTGAATTCTCGGCAAAGTACAGGGAAATAGACTCTGATATGCGCTTTGATGCCACTACATCATCCAAGATCTCATTCAAGTGCCAAGTTCATGACTTAGCGTTGGAGGACAGCGGGTGTATAGAGAGAGATACCGGGAGGTCATGCGAGAGGGTTATAGAACCAATCGATGCACCAGATAGGGTCTCCAGAGAGTAGTAGCTAAAATCTTTGTTGGTGGGGTGGAGTACCCTCCAGCAATCGACAAGATGGTGGGAGTGCAGGGATTTTCTGAAGTGTTTGAGGAAAGTGAAAGAGGGGGTAGAATACCCTGTAGAAGTGCCCATTCGTGGGTCTGGGCTGACATTGAAATCTCTCCCCAAGAGGCTCTCTCAAAGTGGAGAGGGAGTCTAAGCAGTAGGGATGCGCTGAACACCCCCCCACGGTTCGGTTCGCGGTAGAACATGTGAACAGACCAAAAATTTGTGTGAACATGCGAACCCCATTAAAGTCTATGGGACTCAAATGTGAAAAATCAGTGCTAATTTGAACGTGAAAGAATGTGAAAAATAAAAGTGCTAATTTTAAAGGCTAATATGCAAGTTATTGTCATAAAAAGTGTTTGGGGACCCGGGTCCTGCCCCAGGGGTCATGTATCAATGCAAAAAAAGTTTTAAAAACTGCCTTTTTTTTTGGGAGCAGTGATTTTAATAATGCTTAAAGTGAAACAATAAAAGTGTAATATTCCTTTAAAGATCTGCCTGGGGGTGTCTATAGTATGCCTGTAAAGTGGTGCATTTTTCCCATGTTTAGAACAGTCCCTGCACAAAATGACATTTCTAAAAGGAAAAAAAGTAATTTAAAACTGCTTGCTGCTGTAATGTAATGTTGCCCCCCCACCCCCCACCCCACCCCAGCCCATTACCAGGCCCTTTGGGTCTGGTATGGATATTAAGGGGAACCTGGCACCAAAAAAAAAAAAAGGCGTGGGGCCCCCAGGCCCTATATACTCTGAACAGCAGTATACAAACAAGATAGGGACTGTAGGCTTGCTGTTAAGTTGAATCTGTATGTAATTTGGAACACGTACATTTTTTAAGTGTAGCTCCAGCCCAAAAATCTATTTTTAAGCTTTTTGGATAATATAGGGCAGGGTTATCACCCCTGTAACATTTTTTTTGCTGTCTGTGCCCCTGTTCAGAAGATTTCACCTTACTTTCTGTCCCAATGACAATGGGATTTTGAAAATTTTGGGTTATTAGGGAAACAAGGATTGGTGATAAAGCATCAGTGGAGACACCCTTTTCCCATATTAGCCCTTACAGGAGAGAATTTCCCTTCCTTGGGGTAGATTTCCTCTCACTTCCTGTTGTCTCCCTCCGTTTGTAAGTAGGAGTTGTTTGTAAGTCGGACGTTTGAAAATAGGGGACCGCCTGTATATACACTATACGGCCTGCCCTATACACTCTGTGGAAAATTGGGCTTTAAGTGTTGGTGGTACCAGAACACTGTAAGCCCTCACAGTTACTCTTGGTGGGCGCTGGAACGGGCCATGCTGTGAAATATTATATCAAGAATTGTAATTACAATACAGTGCAGCCGTAGAGCAGTTGCTACTACTTTTCTGGTGGTGTACACAATACAGTGTAGTGCGGTGTTGCAAAACAAAATATACATCATGTCCAGAAGGCCACCAAGGAGAGGCAGATGCTCACAGGCCACTAAAAGAGGGCAAGCAGCCTCTGTGTCTACAGTCAACAGTGCTGGTCATGGACATGGTGCATCCTCTGCAAGGGGCCGTGGGGCACACTTGTCCTTTTTTTCTGCTGCTGGCCGTGTTATTGAGCCAGAACATGCAGAAGAGTTGGTGGAGTGGATAACAAAGCCGTCCTCATCCTCCTCATCTTATGTCACCCAGGCTCAGAGTAGTTTTCCTTCCTATGCAGCTGCCAAAGTGGCCTATTCCACCGGCTCCTTGTCCACAGTCACTCCTTCCGTAGTCCAACCATCATGCACGGAGGAGTCCCCCGAAGTATTCGACCACAGTGCCAGGTACATGCTGCTGGAGGATGCGCAGCGATTTGAAGGCTCCGATGTTGGTTCCCAGGTTGAGGAAGGGAGTAACATAAGCCTAGATGGAGAGAGGGGGTGCCCAAGAAGGACAAGAAACTGGCAGTCATGTTCCCCCAGCTGCAGCATACTGCCAAGTTTGTTCCAGTGACGAGGAGGGAGGGGATGATGAGTTCACTGACTCTACTTGGGTGCCTGATAGAATACAGGAGGAGGAGGAGGCACAACTCCGAGGCAGGATGTCCTCTGGGGGGCAGCCACCCTACTGCATCACACTGCAGAGCTCCGCAGGTGCAGGGCGCTACTGACTACCCGCTGATTTTGAAAAGTTCCTTGGTGTGGGCCTTTTTGGACAGTTGCTGTTTGCAACTTATGTCTGAAGCGGATCAAGGGTGGCCACAACAGCAGCCACTTGGGCACCATATGCTTGACCAGACATATGACGACCTCCCATGCTGTCTTTTTCCCGTATACTATATTTGAGATTTAATATCTCTCAGATATGATTTGGGTTAAATGAGAGTTCTTTGACCATGAGTGAAAGCTTAACACAATAACAACATTTATTGGTGAGTAGTTGAAAGTCTATATAATACACAACCAAAAAAAGGAAAAGGTTCCCCAGTGGGGTTTTTAGGCAGCACAAAGGAAGGTGGTAGGCCAATGTATGTAAAAATAAATAAATTTTATTATACAAAAATAGCTTCAACACACTGGTTAAAAAATGAGCTCCAATACAGAGTGTTTACAAATCTCATGACACTCAGCACATGCAATATAGGCACGTTTTCATAACAACGTTATGTATATATTGACAGTATTAGAGATGTGGACCTGAAGCGTTTCGACCTATAAGTTCCAGGTCTTCTTCAAAGGTCAATCTGCTAAAATTGTACAATAAAAGGTGCATATGTCAGAAAAGGTTAAATATATAGATTTCAAAACAGGTATACCATATATTGACATGACATAATTACCCAATGATGAGTGTCCTATGCGAGAGGCTTTCTGTAAGAGAGGTCCCCTTAAAAACAAAAGATTGCCTGTTCGTTTTCCCCTAGAGATCCCATGGCACCACCGCTACAGCCTCCAATCCCAGGGGAAGGTCCCAAAGATGTGGCTTACGAGAGATCACACAGTAAAGCGCCCCCTATCTGTAGCACGGACTTCGCGGCCAGTCAGGTGGGGAGGACACCTGCAGCAACAACCCAGGAAGGAAAAGACAATTTGGAAAAATATGCATTATATGCACTCCAAAGTTGAATCCAGAGAATATATCCATATATCAGCCCAGGTGTAAGATACCATGGATACATGTGTACACCCATTAAGCGAGTCAAAACCTTGTTGTGCTGAATGTATGTGTGTGTATGAAATCAACACACATATGTATATATACATATATATGTGTCCATGCATATGTCCATACATATAATTTATAATTAAACTTTTATCATGGAGAATATCTCTAGATACATGCATAAGGTATATCAAAGTGGTAAAGAAAAAAGAAATTAATTTTGTAGAAACACCTCAGCCATGTAGGTGAGGGGTATGGATAGACTAATCAATGCTGGTGGTGGGGAGTGACAATTAGAGGTGAAGTGTTAGGAAAAATGTGGGAGCAATAACAAACCGTGAGTCCCTAGTGTGTGCAACAGAGGTGTGTAGAGAGTGAACACACAAAAAGTGTCATGCAGTACCAAAATGGGTGATGAGTGAATAAAACAGGAGAAAAAATAGTGAAAAAGTGCCCACGTGTAGGGAAACCCAGTAACTAAAATATATTACCTAATAAACAAGTGAAGATAACATGTAAAAACCGCACTGTGTTGCCCTATGTGCTTGCAATCATTTGTGACCTGACCCGGGATTGGTCACAGCCTTGAACTGGGCTCAGTAAACGCCCGTCCAAGTTGACATTTAGCAAGTCTGAAAGTATAAGGTAAAAAAAAAAAATATATTGTATACATTCAAGCATTTAAAATGGGTATAGGGTCATTGTAATAGACCGAGTATTATATCAATATGGACAGCAGCAGTGCGAAGACATATTATCATAGTGTGTACTTACAAAGTGAGACTGCAAGAGACATCCCCGGACGTTTCCGCTCACTGCGCATGCGCGGGGCCCCGCGCGTGCCACGTGATGCGGATGCGTCACGCGATTGCGACGGCGATGACGTCAGCTGACGGAGTTTCGACCCGCCCCGAACGCCGGGGGGGCCACACGAGGCTGCCATTTGGCTGCCATGCCCCTCAGCACGGTTTCCTTCGTTCGGTCCTACCAGATGGGGAGGCATCTACACCTGTCACCAATCAACCCTCGTCGGATACACGCCCCTAATCTAGGGCACATATACCCTCCCACTTTCCATATCACATCTAGAATCTTTCCGTCTGGTTGGTGGCTTCTCTTGCAGTCTCACTTTGTAAGTACACACTAAGATAATATGTCTTCGCACTGCTGCTGTCCATATTGATATAATACTCGGTCTATTACAATGACCCTATACCCATTTTAAATGCTTGAATGTATACAATATATTTTTTTTTTTTACCTTATACTTTCAGACTTGCTAAATGTCAACTTGGACGGGCATTTACTGAGCCCAGTTCAAGGCTGTGACCAATCCCGGGTCAGGTCACAAATGATTGCAAGCACATAGGGCAACACAGTGCGGTTTTTACATGTTATCTTCACTTGTTTATTAGGTAATATATTTTATGTACTGGGTTTCCCTACACGTGGGCACTTTTTCACTATTTTTTCTCCTGTTTTATTCACTCATCACCCATTTTGGTACTGCATGACACTTTTTGTGTGTTCACTCTCTACACACCTCTGTTGCACACACTAGGGACTCACGGTTTGTTATTGCTCCCACATTTTTCCTAACACTTCACCTCTAATTGTCACTCCCCACCACCAGCATTGATTAGTCTATCCATACCCCTCACCTACATGGCTGAGGTGTTTCTACAAAATTAATTTCTTTTTTCTTTACCACTTTGATATACCTTATGCATGTATCTAGAGATATTCTCCATGATAAAAGTTTAATTATAAATTATATGTATGGACATATGCATGGACACATATATATGTATATATACATATGTGTGTTGATTTCATACACACACATACATTCAGCACAACAAGGTTTTGACTCGCTTAATGGGTGTACACATGTATCCATGGTATCTTACACCTGGGCTGATATATGGATATATTCTCTGGATTCAACTTTGGAGTGCATATAATGCATATTTTTCCAAATTGTCTTTTCCTTCCTGGGTTGTTGCTGCAGGTGTCCTCCCCACCTGACTGGCCGCGAAGTCCGTGCTACAGATAGGGGGTGCTTTACTGTGTGATCTCTCGTAAGCCACATCTTTGGGACCTTCCCCTGGGATTGGAGGCTGTAGCGGTGGTGCCATGGGATCTCTAGGGGAAAACGAACAGGCAATCTTTTGTTTTTAAGGGGACCTCTCTTACAGAAAGCCTCTCGCATAGGACACTCATCATTGGGTAATTATGTCATGTCAATATATGGTATACCTGTTTTGAAATCTATATATTTAACCTTTTCTGACATATGCACCTTTATTGTACAATTTTAGCAGATTGACCTTTGAAGAAGACCTGGAACTTATAGGTCGAAACATGTCAGTTCCACATCTCTAATACTGTCAATAAATACATAACGTTGTTATGAAAACGTGCCTATATTGCATGTGCTGAGTGTCATGAGATTTGTAAACACTCTGTATTGGAGCTCATTTTTTAACCAGTGTGTTGAAGCTATTTTTGTATAATAAAATTTATTTATTTTTACATACATTGGCCTACCACCTTCCTTTGTGCTGCCTAAAAACCCCACTGGGGAACCTTTTCCTTTTTTTGTCTTGACCAATAGGGGTGAGCAGCACTCCATTCCCTCCCTCGTGTCCTTCCTTTTTCTTTTATATAATACACAACCATCTATCTACATTTGCAGTAATAAGTATATGAACCCTTTTGGAATGATATGGATTTCTGCACAAATTGGTCATAAAATGTGATCTGATCTTCATCTAAGTCACAACAATAGACAATCACAGTCTGCTTAAACTAATAACACACAAAGAATTAAATTTTACCATGTTTTTATTGAACACACCATGTAAACATTCACAGTGCACGTGGAAAAAGTATGTGAACCCCTAGACTAATGAGATCTCTAAGAGCTAATTGGAGTGAGGTGTCAGCCAACTGGAGTCCAATCAATGAGATGAGATTGGAGGTGTTGGTTACAGCTGCCCTGCCCTATAAAACACACACACCAGTTCTGGGTTTGCTTTTCACAAGAAGCATTGCCTGATGTGAAAGATGCCTAGCACATAAGAGCTCTCAGAAGACCTACAATTAAGAATTGTTGACTTGCATAAAGCTGGAAAGGGTTATAAAAGTATCTCCAAAAGCCTTGCTGTTCATCAGTCCACGGTAAGACAAATTGTCTATAAATGGAGAAAGTTCAGCACTGCTGCTACTCTCCCTAGGAGTGGGCGTCCTGTAAAGATAAATGCAAGAGCACAGCGCAGACTGTTTAATGAGGTGAAGAAGAATCCTACAGTGTCAGCTAAAGACTTACAAAAGTCTCTGGCATATGTTAACATCCCTGTTAGCGAATCTACGATACGTAAAACACTAAACAAGAATGGATTTAATGGGAGGGTACCACAGAGGAAGCCACTGCTGTCCAAAAAAAACATTGCTGCATGTTTACAGTTTGCACAAGAGCACCTGGATGTTCCACAGCATAACTGGCAAAATATTCTGTGGACAAATGAAACCAAAGTTGAGTTGTTTGGAAGAAACACACAACACTATGTGTGGAGAAAGAGGCACAGCACACCGACATTAAAACCTCATCCCAACTGTGAAGTATTGTGGTGGGGGCATCATGGTTTGGGGCTGCTTTGCTGTGTCAGGGCCTGGACGGATTGCTATCATCGAAGGAAAAATGAATTCCCAAGTTTATCAATACATTTTGCAGGAGAACTTAAGGCCATCTGTGCACCAGCTGAAGCTCAACAGAAGATGGGTGTTGCAACAGGACAACGACCCAAAGCAAAGAAGTAAATCAACAACATAATGGCTTAAACAGAAGAAAATACACCTTCTGGAGTGGCCCAGTCAGAGTCCTGACCTCAACCCTATTGAGATGCTGTGGCATGACCTGAAGAAAGCGATTCACACCAGACATCTCAAGAATATTGCTGAACTGAAACAGTTCTGTAAAGAGGAATGGTCAAGAATTACTCCTGACCGTTGTGCATGTCTGATCTGCAACTACAGGAAATGTTTGGTTGAAGTTATTGCTGCCAAAGGAGGTTCAACCAGTTATTAAATCCAAGGGTTCACATACTTTTTACACCTGCACTGTGAATGTTTACATGGTGTGTTCAATAAAAACATGGTAACATTTAATTGTTTGTGTTTTATTAGTTTAAGCAGACTGTGATTGTCTATTGTGACTTAGATCAGATCACATTTTATGACCAATTTGTGCAGAAATCCATATCATTCCAAAAGGGTTCACATACTTTTTATTGCAACTGTATAGTCTACACCAAGGAAGAAAATATTAGGTTAAAATAATAGAATTACATGAAGGAATACAGAGTATATTCCTGAAAACATTATTCTGCAAACATATTTAGTTACAAGTAAAATGCAGACCTTTCCCATAATTACCCTTTGCACCAAGGTTCCATTCTGATGGTTGCTCTCCCAAAAAAGTGTGTATTTCCCTCCCATCTAGTCTGTGTATATTATTACATGCTGATGCCTCATTGGTTGGCATAGTGTGGCTCTGATTGGTGAGCTTCCCTATTCCTGGTTAAGGACTGGCTACATGTCCAATCCCTGTACTTTGCATAAGTCAGCCCCCTTTAATGCAAATCCTTGTGACTATTCTGAGCAGGAGCTTAACTTGAATGTTCCTGGGAAGTTAAGTACTGATAACGGGCTGGCCTCCCCTCACTGCATATCCCAGCATGGGATGCTTTGAAGTGAGTATGTGAAAAACAATGAGGTTTGGATCCCATTGTTTGTATAAACAAGCCTAGGTACTGACTTGTCTGGTCTACCAGAAATTTCTGTGAAGATAATATGTTCTGCCCTACATAGATAAAAGCTAAATCAAATATATTCATTAAATTAAATATATTCATAATTCCAATATTTTACAGCTATTAATTTCACATAAACTCATAAGCCAATACGTCCGTTCGCAAGAGCACTTGAAAGACCCACATCAAAGAAAAAGGTGAACTTCTCCTTGCTCCTCATATGGGATCTCCAACCCTACTCCAGTCCTCTCAAAAACTTGCACTGAGAGGAATGAAGGTATAGCAATAGGTGTCCCAAGTACTTGCAGCCAATCTGCTAGCAGTACACCACCATCTGATTTTAGCAGGCAAATTTCCCTACCCCAGTTGCTAAACAGCTCACAGTCTGAATGCTAGCTTGAATGCCAGCTTGGTCAAATTGCTAGCACTGCAACTACTGCCTTTTCAGCTGGTAGACTCTGCCCCCTTTTGTGAATTTGTGGAATGTGCTGTACCTCAGTTGCAGGTTCCAAAACGCCATTTCTTTTCATGGAAGGCCATTCTACTTGCATGTGGAAGGCAATGTTTTTGTCTTGTTGAACAGGGCGGTCAGCAGTAAGGTGTATACTACTGCACACTCATGGTCTAGCAGGCATGGACAGGGATGTTACCTTTTCTTCACGGCGCACTGGGTAACTCTGCTGGCAGCTGGAAAGGATGCAGGACAGGGTTCAGTATTATTGGAGCTTGTTCCGCCACCACGCCTCCAAAATGCTAGTGGTGATTCTGCAACAGCTCTCTCCTCCACCCCCTCCTCTTCTTCTTCCTCTATGGCCTCTTCTGCAGATTTGTTCTCTGAACCAGCGGTGCTTCGTAAGCGTTCAAGGGGCTACGCAAGCACTCAGGCAAAAAGATCCCATGCGGTGCATGAGTTACATAGTTACATAGTAGGTGAGATTGAAAAAAGACATCAAGTCCAACCTATGTGTGTGATTATATGTCAGTATTACATTGTATATATGTTGCAGTCATTCAGGTGCTTATCTAATAGTTTCTTGAAACTATCGATGCCCCCCGCTGAGACCACCGCCTGTGGAAGGGAATTCCACATCCTTGCCGCTCTTACAGTAAATAACCCTCTACGTAGTTTAAGGTTAAACCACTGCTTAGAGGACAGGAGCCACACTGGGGCAGAGATTCTGTCAGTTCTGCAGGAGCAGGCTCAGAGGTGGTTGACACCATGCCAGCTTCAGCCAGGAATGGTTGTATGCGACAATGGCACCAACGTTCTCTCCACCCTCTGACAGGGACACTTGACCCATGTTCCATGTCTGGCACACATCCTGAATTTGCTGGTGCAGTGGTTCTTGAGCAGCTACCCAGGCTAACAAGATCTCCTGAGGCAGGCCAGAAAAGTCTGTGGCCATTTCCAATGGTCATAGAATGCCAGTGCTGGGCTGGCTGACATTCAAAGGGAATGCAACCTGCCCACCAACTGCCTCATTTGTGACATGTCCACCAGGGGGAAGTCAATGTTGGCAATGCTGCAGCAGCTTTACTCGCAGCAGAGGGCCATCAATGAGTACCTGTGCAAGTATGGCACCAGGACAGGGTCAGGGCAGCTTGGCTTCTTTTCGCCACGCTAGTGGCTACTGATCAAGGATGTATGCACTGTCCTGTCACCATTTGATGAGGCCACGAGGATGGTGAGCAGCGACAATGCATGCATCAGTGATACTGTCCCTCTTGGCTTCCTGTTGGAGCACACGCTTCATGGAATAATGGACAGGGCACTTGAGGCAGAACAGTGTGAGGAAGAGGAGGACTTCCCTACCTCTCAAGACCCCCTTTATCCAGATATTATTCCTGCAGGCCCGCCAAACACACAGGAAGAAGAGGAGAAGGAGGAGGAGGATTGTGTCAGCATGGATGTGGAGAATAACACTCAGGCAGCAGTCTTTAAGGGATTGTTTTCAGTCCCCAGAAACCCAAGGAGTTGTACGTGGCTGGGAGGAGGTTGTTATGGATTATGTGATTCTTAGTGACCCAGAGGACTCAGAATCGAATGCCTCTGCAAACTTTCGCAGGCTTTGCAGAATTAGGGAGGCCATGCAGCATAAAGACCCTAGGATTCGTGGTATCAAAGAGAAGGAATCATTACTGGCTGGCAATTCTTCTTGATCCACGTTACAAGGGTAAGGTTGCAGAACTCATCCTGCCTTTGCGGAGGGAGCAGAGGATGAAACATCTTCAGGGGGCCTTGAAGAAAGGTTTGTGCAATGTATTTCCAGATCCTGTGAGGTTACAATTTCCTGGTGCTGGACAACGTGTTGCTGAGGCTTCTGTCAGGTCACCTGAGGCCAGGTGACAGATGCACACCATTGGGGTCAGGAGTGCACCGCAAAGGTAGTGGACCCTACGGCTGACTGCTGTGGATGGGAAGAGTCTAGGTGGTTAAGGAAGATAGGTCCGCTGGAACACCAATATGGATCCCACAGGGGCTACAGCGTAAGATTCCCCAGGGAGCGGAGTCTGAAAGCCAGCAGGTGTTCACCAGAGCCTCTAGTGGTGAGGATGGACTGGGCTGCAACTGGCTCCAGGTCGCGACCCCCAGGGTCTCCCAGCTCACGCCCACAGTAGGCTACAGAAGGAAAGAAATAGTAAGGGAATAAGCCAAAAGGTCGGGGCGACTAGCAGACAAGGATACACATAGAACACGCCAAAGGTCAGGGTCACAAGCAGGCAGGGATAGTCGAGAACAAGCCAAGATCGGTAACTGGAATCGGCCGTAGAAGACACAGCAAGATGCACACGGAAGCTAAACAAAGGTTGATCTGCAAGGCAGGCTTGCAGTGCACAGGTTAATATAGAGTTCCCTGATAGGGGCTGGAGTGGAGCCATGCTTTGAGGAGAGATTATTTAAGTAGCCAGGTGAGAGTGGCTGGCCTTTAAAGGTGAACACATGGAGGAGAGGTAAGCTAACAGACAAAGATTACTGCATAACCATGACAGCTTCGTTCAGTCAGAGGAGGAGCAGTGGAGAAGGTGGCCGGCTGACCGATGCCTTTAGACAATTTTTCAGTCCTCAGCGCCAAGGTCTGATCGGTTCAAGCTACAATCGCCAGTGTCTGCATTACATGGTGCAGGAATATCTAGGGGCAAGAGCAGACTTGGAGACCTTTCCAAAAGAGCATCCACTGGGTTACTGGGTCTTGA